>NC_053157.1:227622412-227922412 GCF_016835505.1 Polypterus senegalus | reverse complement strand
GTTGAAGTGGTCATACTCTAGAAGTGCAGTTATGAGTGGAAAGGTGTTAGTGTTCCTCCTACAGAGGGAAGAGAAAAGAAATTATTAGACAGTGCCACCTCATGTCTCAATGCATTATTGCAATCACTTAAATCTATAAGTGCACTTAAGCCTATTAAATGAAACAACTCAGATGCAGCTGAAGTGCACACTTTCTGCTTTAATTCAGTGGGGTGAACAAAAGATTGCATATATATATATGGTGATGTGTGAGTCCCCGTCTTGCACCCCAAAACATGAGGATAAGTCTCAGTACTTAAAAACCAGCTTTACTCAACTTCAAACAGGAACAACACAGTTGTTTATCGTAGCAGGATATACCACTCTCCTATACACAGACACAGAAAACAGGCATAGTTGGCCAAGTCATCCCTTCATTTATAACGTTTCTTCCATCACCCATTATCAATAGGCTCATATAGCACGATCTCGATCTGCACATATTTGTTTCTGCAGTGCTATGCTGCTGCACTGTGAACTGGATAAGCAATTTTCCACAGACACGGCAGTCATGCTTTGGCGTGTCATCCTATTGAGTGGGTCCTAAAAGAGTTCAGAAACCTCACAATACACACACACACACATTATGGTCTGAACACACTCCAGAATGACAAAAAAGAGAAAACCTGACTTGACTCTCCTTGTCACAGTGTATGTAGCATTATGCACAGGTATTGCTGTTGATATAAAGGAGCTCACCAGTTGTGTTTCTTGACGCTGAACAATTCATTGACTGAAAGTCCTCAATGTTAGTGTGTCAGAGAGCAGTATTGTTCATAGTGACGCTCAGTTTTGTTTTCATTCTCTCCTTGGTTACGGGTGTCGAGAGTGTGCCCTATAACTAAGCTTGCACTTTTAATTCAGTTGTTACTTTGGTGAGCCTTTCTTGATGTGATGTTTCTGGTCAGCTAACACACCATAGACAATCACACTGATCATCACAGAGTTATAGAAGATGTGAAGGATGTCACTTACCCCATTAATGGAACACAGTCTCCTAAGGAAAAACAGCCTGCTCTGCCCTTTCTTATATACTTCAGATCCAGCATCTAGATTTGAATAGCATACCTGACTGTTGTTCTTGGGAGGTTTGCACAATCTAATTGCAGATTCTAATTGTCATCTTGAACATAAAGCTACACATTTGAAAAAGAGTTGGAAATTGAAGAACAGAAAGAGAGATTCTCACAATGAAGACACAATGAAAACACTAAATGGAGTGTCACATAAAAGGACCAGGTGCTTGCAAAATGTATCCATTTGAAGGGGCTTTTTCAGGAGGTGCTTTCTTTATTTTTCAAATTGTCTATGGTTAGCATCTGAGCCATTAGAGAATATGCATCAGGATATCCTAATGGTCAAAAGGCACACTGGTTATTAGCTTTGATCTAAAATTAAAAATGGAACCTAGAATAACAAGTTCATTTGTCTACTGGGATGTTCCGCTGGCAGAATCATTGTCTTTGCTTTCCTGTTCTTCCTATGTCCATGTGGCTTTTCCTCTCAGTACATTACTTTCTCTCTTAAGCATGTAAAGTAGACTTTTATGGATATAAATGTGCAATTTGATAAACTGGTACCCACTTGTATTGAGTTCAGTACTTCTAGGACAGTATTTGCCCCTTCACCTACTGCAATTCTGAACTGCACTAACCAAGTTTGACAAAGGATACATGCAAGGACAAATAATAGGCAACCAATTGACCTAATTAACACTAGAATTACCAGAGTCTATGAAAAAACTCGTAGATCCGGCCCACCTTAAAACCGCTCACACTTCTCCGCCAGCTTCTTTTGTCCTGTAAAAGACAAGCAGCAAGCAGCCGGCTATTCCATCCCCCACCATCGCAGAACGTGCACAAACTTCTCCCAGCTCATGCCTTGATTGATTACCTGGGAGTGAAGAGGAGTTTTAGAGTGGAAATAATAGATCGTTGTTTGGAACACACGCATTTCATGTTGGTTCCATTTCTACAGTAATCTGTGTAAACATATTGTTAAAACAGAAACTTTTTCATATTTTAGTAATACACGTTACAAAATGTAGGCATAAGCTATAGAATGTGTAAAAGCATGAAGTCCAAACGTCAAATAAACACTTTCACAAAAGGCTGAAGTATGTTAAAACAGCTTCTGTAGCACAGTGGTTAGAGTCCCTGACACTTCACAGTGGGCTGGCTGTGCTTTAGAGACCGGAGTTAAATTCCCCTCCAGGGGGAGGCTTGCACTGAATAAGCTCATGCGCTCTAACCCCTCCCCTCACTAACCTGAGTCTAAGTATCATAGTTTTTTTATCATAGTTTATGCCTACATTTTGTAACATTTATTACTAAAATATGGCAAAGTTTCAGTTTTAGCAATGTGTTTACACAGATTACTGTAGAAACGGAACACACATGAAATGCATGTGTTCCAAATAACGATCTATTATTTCCACTCTAAAACTCCAGCAGTTGAGTCACTCCCAGATAATCAAACAAAGCATGAGCTGGGAAAACTTAGTGAACGTTCTGCGACGGTGGGGGGTGGAATAGCCGGCTGCTTGCTGCTCCTGTTAATCGGCACATTTAGAGAGAGGTGGAGAAGTGAGAACGGTTTTAAGGTGGGCTGGATCTACGAGTTTTTTCATAGACTCTGGCAATTCTAGTGTTAATAATAAAGAAAAATAAAGACGGTAGAATAGAATCAAAAACTGTCCACAGCAAATGGTTAGTAGGTTTATTATACTTAACCTTCTTAAACATGAAGACATACCTAAGGCCATCAAATCAGCCATTCAATAAATGGGCATATTTATTGTTTTATTGATATTAGGGCCACAGAGAACACTTTGAAAGCACCAAAACATACATGACAATTCTCATTTCTCCTTGCCTTGCCTGTCTTTTGATATGCAGTTTTTACTCATGTACCATGCGCCCTCGTGTAAGACGCGCACCCTAATTTTTACAAAGAAAATCGCGAAAATCGTTTTGCCCCGTGATGATGCACATTGTGATTGTATAGGAAGCGTTTAGGGCGCGAGCGAATGAGAGAGAGAACGCGAACGAGAGAACACGAGCGAGTGAGAGAGCCTAAGCAGAAGCTTGCGCTTACACTTCCTCATGTATGACACGCACCTGATTTTCTAATGCTAATTTTCAGGAAAAAATTTGCATGTGGTACACGCATAAATACGGTATTAGCCACTGTCATGATGAACATCTGAATGCTGCTACATGAGTGTGACATGAACATTGGTGAAGTATGTGGATCTTGTCAAGTAGAAGATTATTATTTGTGAAATTACCATAAGTACACACACATTTTTGATAGTTTTTCATTTACATGAAACTAAAATGATATTGTAGGGTAACACTTATTAAAATGTCTTTGTTATTCAAACAGACCCTTTGGAGGATGTCATAAATACAGATATTCAAACAGCAAAAGCTTTGACTCTTCAGCAGGCAGATGGCTCCAATGAAGGTGAGGTCATTCAAAATACCAATCTGGCACTAGAACAGATACAAGTCATGTGAAATGTTACATCCCTGGACACACTAAATGAGGAAATAAGAGACCAAGTCAACTCTTTGTTTTATGGCATCAATAGTCTATATTGTTTTTATTTAATCTGTTCTGATTTTATCTACTACTTTTATTTATTTGTAAAAATTATCTCTTTTCTTATGAACTTCTTTTGTTTTCTCTCTGTTCCTTTCAATATTTCACTTTAAAGTAACGCACCTCAACACTGGTACTTATGCTCTTACCACCAGATCACATTTCCAGTATGTAGTTGTCTACCATCACATCTTCAGCCAACATAGTTACATAAATCATTCGTCTTTGGGTTGTTGGAGTAAATATATAAGTAGTTCATTATTGATTTTTTTTTGTATATCATCCCAGGTGAACTAAGCAAATTCAGAAATCACCACAGTATTTTCTGACCAAGTGTGAGTGTGGGCACAAGCAAGCCATGCATTGGGTTGGAATTCCTTAATGAAAAATATTTTGAAATGCACTGGTAAATAACCTGTAAATTTTGCTTATATACAGCTCTGTGTAATTTACTAGCAGTTTGCTCTTAATAGAATTTGAAAGCTACCAAAGCTGTGTTGTATGCAGAGTAACGCAAGATGGTGAAAGGGAGTGAAGGCTACAAAATACACTAAAAGGCCAGGGGCTTGAAGTATAATGCTGTGCGTAGAATTCACAATAAAACTTGGCATGCGGACAAAAACGAATCTGCATACGCACAAAAAAATCTAGATGCATAAAACTGTGTGTATGTCAAGTTCCACGCAGTTCCCATTTACAAATCCCGATGAATGTGAAATTTAACTCATGTGCACGTGCCTACAGCCACACCCCAACTCCTCCTAGAATTTTGCATATTTGAATATGCAAATCATTATAAATAGCCCCCTTTATTCTATGGCAAAAGCACATGGAAAAAAATAATTTCACCGAATGCGAAGTGGAGGTCCTACTCTGTCTCAACAAAAGGAAATTGATGGAAGTTCATATTCAGATACTTGCACAGTGCCCGAAATAAAAAAAAACTGGTCAGATGTCAAAGCTGATGTGAAAATGCAAGTTGTTGTCCAATGTCTGAGCGTCAAATGGAAATGTGTTAGGGCACTGAAAAAAGAAAAAAAAAAAATGGGTACACAGTGAAGAAAAAAAAAGTTGAAATGTTGGCTTTAATATCAAAATTTCCACTTTAACCTTAATTTATTTTGTGATCAAAGTATAGTAGAACATTGTAAACCTTATCTTAAAATCGATGTTTAACTTCCTAGAGTTTCTCAAATCCCATTGTAAATAATTTAGCACATTAAATGCTTCGTATTCTATGTGTTCTATGTGTGTGAATCACTACGTGCTTCTTAACACTAGAATTACCAGTCTACAAAAAAACTTGTAGTTCCGGCCCACCTTAAAACCGTTCTCACCTTTCCTTTGTCCTCTAAATGTGCCGATTAAAGACAAGCTGCAAGCAGCCAGCTATTCCATCCCCCCACCGACTTAGAACGTGCACAAACTTCTCCCAGCTCATGCCTTGATTGATTATCTGGGAGTGAAGTGGAGTTTTGTAGTGGAAATAATAGATCGTTATTTGGAACACACGCATTTCATGTCTGTTCCATTTCTACAGTAATCTGTGTAAACACATTGTTAAAACAGAAGCTTTTTCATATTTTAGTAATGTGTGAAGCATGAAGTCCAAACATCAAATAAAAACTTTCACAAAAGGTTCAAGGAAAAGACATCAGCTTCTGTGGCTTTGCGGTAAGATTTGTTATGTCACAGTACAGGGTGTTGGCCTTGCCTTAGAAACCTGAGATCGATTCCCACTGAGGAGAAAGTGTTCTTTTTTTTCTTTTTATGGAATGTTAGAGCGCATGAGCTTATTCAGTGCAGCAGAATCAACGCACATGTTATTCTTTTTTTCTTTCAGTACATGTGCCTTCTCTGTTTATTTATATATTTAGTTACTTCTCTGCCTGTCTGTCTCTCTATTACCCAGTGCTCTGTCTGTCTGTGTGTTATGGATCTTAAAAATAACAATTATAAGGACACTTGTTCATGTTAATTGCAGTCTCAATTGTTAAAAAATATTTTAAAAGGAGCATCCCACATGAAAATATAATGATCTCATTAACTGACAGTGCATACCACTTTATAAACTTTTATGTCCGTTTGAGGTTAAAAAGAAAAAAAAATAACACTTTCTTCCCAGCAGGAATCGAACTTGGGTTCCTAAGGCATGGCAAGCATCCTACGCTGTGAGATAGCAAGTCTTACTGCTAAGCACACAACAACAGAAGCTGTTGTTTTATCTATGAACCTATTATGAAAGTGTTTATTTGATCTTTGGACTTCACACATTCTACAGTTTATGCCTACATTTCGTAAAATTTATTACAAACTATGAAAAAGTTTCTGTTTTAACAATGTGTTTACACAGATTACTGTAGAGATGAAATGTGTGTGTTCCAATAAACGATCTATTATTTCCATTCTAAAACTCCACTTTACTCCAAGATAATCAATCAAGTCATGAGCTGGGAGAAGTTCGTGCACATTCTAAGTCGGTGGGGGGATGGAATAGCCGGCTGCTTGCAGCTTGTCTTTAATCGACACATTTAGAGGACAAAGGAGAGGTGAGAACGGTCTTAAGGTGGGCCGGATCTACAAGTTTTTTTCGTAGACTCTGATAATTCTAGTGTTAAATGGAATTCCTCCTTTGTAAATAGGAGTGTGCAGGCAATGATTACATTCATAATATTACAGCTCTCTGAACATTTTAGAATACTGAAATTTATACTTGATATCATTTTCATGTTGAAATGCATTAACACTAAAATTCCTGAAGCCTACGAAAAAAGTTGTAATGCCAGCTGACCTTAAATCTCTTCACACCTCTCCATCAACATCTTTTGTTTTGTAAATGTGTCGATCAACACAAAAAGCAAGCAGCCTGCTGTCCCATCATTTCCCCTCAAGGAGCTCAACTTGGGCAAAAATTTCTTCCAGTTCAAGCCAAGGCTCCTTATCTGCATGTGAGATGCCTGGAGTTGTATAAGGTAAATAATACAGTATATTGTAATTTGGAATACATGCATTTCATTTGTTTTCCATGTCTACAAAAATCTAGGTAAGCGTAGGATGAAAGGAAATGCGAGAAATGCTCAACACATACTTAAAGCAGAAACTTTATCCATGTTATACTAATAATGATTAGAAGTGTATAATGTGTGAACAATTTAGTCCAAATATCAAATAAACATATGAGCTTTTATTCAAGAATATAACCAAAGAAAAAAAAACATTACATTTACATGTGGCTGTCAATGAGTTAAAAACTCATGCTCAAATGTCAATTGACAGGGAGTTTACATGTTTTCTTGAATGGTGCAGAGAAAAGAACTGCTGCCTTATAACCCGAAGGCCCCGGGTTTGAGACCGGGCGTTTTGAGTTTTGACTAGTGAGCTGCTATTATTATTGTTATTATTTCTACAATATAATAAAATATACATTTGAGTCTGTAACACCCAGTGTAAATTTTGGCTACTTGTAAAAGTTTGTTTTTTTATTATTCAGTTGTATTCTCTCAGTGACTTTCACGTGGTACAACGAACTTGCCTCACCCTCTCTGAGTTGATGGCATTTATCTTCATTCTTTTCACAAGAGCAGAGCTGTGGCTGATGTCTGCTCAGAACTATTTGTTGTACCGGCAATCAAAGATACAATGTCCTGTGACCGCTATCAGACTGGGTAAAGGCAGGACCATAACAACAGATAGTTTCTTCATAAGAATAAACAATACTCACAAGATTAATGCTTCAACAGCTCTCAATGACGCTCTGCTGGATCTCTACTCCACCTAACCACAAAGGCAAAGGTAGTTCCCCAGCAACGATATCAGGGTGGACCCACCTCTTGAGATTCCACCCACAATGTAGTTTATATGCAGCATATTAAATCACACTGAATATTAAATAATATTTTACGTAATACAATACTATTTAATATAATAATATTATAATATTTACAGAAATGAATAACAAAAAACTTGAAAAAATAATAATAAACACAAGCCAGGAAATAAACTTTGGCTGAAATATATCAGGCTGCCAAATTTGCAATGTTGTGACCAGAAGTTTCAGACATAGAGAGGGTGTGAGGCATACGAAATGCTCTGCAAAGCAGGCCAGAAACTTTACTAGATTCTCCTGTACAGGCTCATTCCCAACTCAGCCATCTCCCAACTCCTATCTGCAGGCTGCGGCATACACAGGCCTAAAAGTAGGAAGCTTGCTTTCAAAATACATAAAAATGCCTTATGAGGGAGAGGATACATTATTAAAACTTCTGGCTTCATGAGACAAGTTCCCAAGGAAGTCTTCATAAACAAAGATAGTTTTAAATAGAAGGAAACAAAAAAAATGGGCAAAGCAAAAGAGGCAAAAAGGATGGCAATACTCAAAAATGTTATAGATAGATAGATAGATAGATAGATAGATAGATAGATAGATAGATAGATAGATACTTTATTAATCCCAAGGGGAAATTGACATACTCCAGCAGCAGCATACTGATACAAAAACAATATTAAATTAAAGAGTAATAAAAATGCAGGTAAAAACAGACAATAACTTTAAATAATGTTAACGTTTACCCCCCCGGGTGGAACTGAAGAGTCGCATAGTGTGGGGGAGGAACGATCTCCTCAGTCTGTCAGTGGAGCAGGACAGTGACAGCAGTCTGCCGCTGAAGCTGCTCCTCTTTCTGGAGATGATACTGTTTAATAGATGCAGTAGATTCTCCATAATTGATTGGAGCCTGCTGAGCGCCCATCACTCTGCCACGGATGTCAAACTGTCCAGCTCCGTGCCTACAACAGAGCCGGCCTTCCTCACCAGTTTGTCCAGGCGTGAGGCGTCCTTCTTCTTTATGCTACCTCCCAAGCACAACACCGCGCTGAAGAGGGCACTTGCCGCAACTGTCTGTTAGAACATCTGCAGCCTTATTGCAGATGTTCAAGGATGCCAGTCTTCTAAGGAAGTATAGTCGCTCTGTCCTCTCTTGCAGAGAGCATCAGTATTGGCAGCCCTGTCCAATTTATCATCCAGCTGCACTCCTAGGTTTATAGGTCTGTACCCTCTGCACACAATCTCCTCTGATAATCACGGGGTCCAGGAGGGGCCTGGGTCTCCTAAAGTCCACCACCAGTTCCTTGGTTTTGCTGGTGTTCAGGTGTAAGTGGTTTGAATTGCACCATTTAACAAAGTCCTTCATTAGGTTTCTATACTCCTGCTCCTGTCCACTCCTGATGCAACCCACGATAGCAGTGTCATCAGTGAACTTTTGCATGTGGCAGGACTTCGAGTTGTATTGGAAGTCTGATGTACTTTGTATATAGGCTGAAAAGGACCGGAGAAAATACAGTCCCCTGCGGCGCTCCTGTGCTACTGACAACAATGTGAGACCTGCAGTTCCCAAGACGCACATATTGAGGTCTGTCTGTAAGATAGTCCACAATCCATACCACCAGGTATGAATCTACTCCCATCTCTATGAGATTGTCCCTAAGGAGCAGAGATTGGATGGTGTTGAAGGCGCTAAAGAAGTCCAGAAACATGAAGAGTTGCAGCAAGGCAATGGTAGATGGAAAAGGTTCAGTAAATGGATAAGCCAATGATGTAGTCAGAAAACAAGCAAGGTCAAATTACAGTCATCAAGAAAAAGACATAATGTCAAAAGATAGTTAGAAAAGATCATCACCAAATAGAAGCACCAAAAAAATAAAAAAAAAAACAAAGTTTTTAGTTTTTGTTTTTCAGGAATTGTTCCACAAATTCGGACAATGCTAAGAATGAAAGCCTGGATTAAATAACATCGAAGAAATGACATCACACTGAGAGACTTCCATAGATGTGCCAAAAGTAACATATAGCTGCAATGAAGTAAGCAAAATAGTGCTATAGATAACACTAAATGGCTTCTTAACAATTTCCAAACAATCCATAAACATTTTCAGAAGCAACATTATACCAAAAATATCTAGCCCAGAATATCTGAAAAGAAACTATACTCTGAATTTTCTTGAAAGTATTTGAAATTATGAGAAGAGAAATATATTTTTAAATAAATTCTACTGCTACAACAAACTCCTCTTTCGCTTTCTGTGTGTGTCTGTCTCTCTGGCCAGAATATAAAGGCAGAGGAGGAACCCACCAGTAGTGATGTCAGGGTGGCCCTGCCTCCTATGGCTCCTCCAACAAATTACAGGGAATAGAGTTACATTTAAAGACACAGTACATGCATTTTCAATAATAAACCATTAAAATATGAAAAAACAAAACAGAACAAAAAATAAATTGAAGCCACTAAAAGGTACCTGGCTTTAACAACACGTAATGCATGAGCTGAGACTACAGATTGTCCAAAAGTTCGTAGTTGTATTCTTTTTTATTTAAGACATGAAATGAATTGTCAATCCCCTCCAGGACTATTGTCTCCTTGCTTGTGTTTCATAAAGTCTGAACTTCTCTCTGCTACCCTAAAGGCTGTCTGAATTTAAACTTTGTGTAGAAATAAATGGTTTCAAGAAATGATTTTTTTTATGCTTCAATCAGTGATGTGACATTTCAGGTTTGACAACACTGTCTTTAGATGAGAGGAGGTCACAAGAACACAATGAAGAGTGCAATCCTTGCAGCTCCGAAAGTGACTTTGAAATTGAACTCACCATGAAGACATTAGCAGGTAAAGCAGGAGGCGATGAGCTAACTTTGAAAGATACATTTCACAGTAGGTGAGTAGCATTTCAGTATATCACACCTCTTGTTCAGACACCTCTGTCTTTTCTCTCCCAGCATCTTTAGTGCCTCCCAAAAATGGGGATAAAAAAGTTTGCCAGTTCAAAGTGCTGCTGATCTTCTGTATTTTGCAAATGGCTTCCCTGGTTGGACTCACTGTGTTTTGTAAGTATTATTCCATAAGGGATGTGTATGGTATTCAGAGGTTTTAAGCAGCCATCTGCTTAGTTTTAGAGAGGGCCTGAAACAGAAAAAAATGTGATTTGTAGTTGGTATTCAACTTTATCAAATGGAGCAGCAAATAGATTTTTTTTTCTCTGCAGAATGGTAGTGTCCTGCTTGTTTCAAAAGGTTGGGTTACAAACTGCTACCCCGATTTCCCACATGTATACTCAGGAGTTAAAAGGTTCTGATTATGGTGCAATTAAATCAAGACACAAGGACAATTCACAAGCACAAGATGAGCATGAAACAATGTAAATGGCACAAACCACAGTTAGCAGACCAATAAATATTAATCCCGACAATCTGCAAATTCATTCTATAATCTGGTGAGGCTCATTTCAATGCCAAAAGAAAAATTGGGATGCTTCCCAGATTTTAGAAAAAAAAAAAACATTTTACACTTACCGACTCTTCCACAGTCCAGCCCTCAGGAATTACTCTTTCAAATTTGCCTCACCACAACAGATGTCGACCTCTGGATGATGTAGAACAGGCGTCCTTCCTAATAGGTTGTAGTTCCTCCAGCTGAAAAGCTTCTCTCCTTCTGCAATTCCCGAGGTCCTTAGCTTGGGACCTTCTTTTCTTTTACTTAATATCTTTCCCTTGCCATTAGGCAGTCCACAGTGCATTTTCTCTCATAAAGTTGCAGGTGTTACCTCCACTTGAAGGCAAGCCAAGACTGTCCAATGAATGAACAAACTAGAATACCAAAGACAACAGTGATGTGGCAACTGCTACAAATGAACATAACAATATTAACAGAAATAATTATCATAAATGATCCAAAGTAAATGACTATTAATATACGCCAGAGTAGGAACCCTGAATAAAACCTAAGAAAGTAACGATTAATATAATTAAAACAAGGACATCTCTTATTCATCAAAATGCTTGTTGATTCTGTGCTACTCAAATCCATTCGACAGCAGGTGTACACTTGATCCAATAAAAGTACAGCTTTGTTCTCTCACTATCACTCACTTGCTCCTTCTTTCATTCTTCTGCTCCAGCTGCCATTACCAAGGAAACACTACAGAAGACATTGGGAGATACTCTTAACAAGGTGGGCTCACTCATTACACACAGTTCATATACACAAAGATGTTAACTTTAAGACACTGTACACCAGCACAAAATCACATTTCAAGTTTGCTTTCAGTGCTCAAATGTGTTTGGAAGTTTTTCAATAATTTTTAGTATACCGTTTGTGGCAGACAGCCAGGACGCCCCTATAATAGAAGGCCCGGGGCTATCCAGAACATTACCGCTCCTGGAGAACGGAAGGACAGCCCCCCTGGTGTGCAGCAATTGGTTTTCTAGCATGGAAGTTCAACCCTGCTGGGGCCTGTGAGAACTACTGAGAGTGGGCGCCTGGAGAACTACTGAGCCCTTGTACTGCCCACTAATGCCTCACCTGCTGGGAGTAGGTCAACAAGCACCTGGAGCAGCTGGGTGCTTTATAAAAGGAGCCAGCATCTACTACTGCAGGAGTCAGAGTTGGGAGGAGAGGGAGAGGGGAGAGAAAGCTTTATACTGTGTTGCTGCTGGGGAACAAGACAAAAATGGTTCTCCAGCTTTGAATAAATGTGTGTTGTGTCCTGGACTTGTGTCTCTAACTGTGTCAGGTTGGGGCAGCTGGTGTGCCCCCTGGTGGTCCACACGGTAAAATGGCTTTCTAAAAATCCATATTGAAAGAATAATTTAATGTAGTATAGTGGATTAACTGGTATATTGCCCGCTACTAGTGTACAGCAGGTTTGTCATAGCATTAGTGGGAAGAAGGCCCATTTGTAATATTCTGATATTTCCTTTTCTTCAGTTTTTGATACCCTAAACTTTAAATTTATACCTCTGGCAGTTTACTGATTACCCTTTCACCATTTTCAACTGATTACATTTGAAGACAAATTTGGAAAATGGAGGTGTTCTAAAACTTTTGACTGGCAGTATGCTTAAATGCTGGATGGGTTTCATCAGACTGAGATGAGAAAAGCAGGAGACGTATGTGAAAGAGAAATGGTAAATCTAAAATGTGTGATGCAGATAATGAAATGCCGACTCTTTGCTGCTCAGGGAAGTAACTTACATCATCCTGGCTGACTCAGCAACAGAATTCTTCACTGTACTCCATGATGAATTCATTCCGAATGTTTGTGACTTCACACAAGGAAACTAAACATCTATCTGGCATGTTCAATTTGTGGACACTACAAGCTGGACCTGCTCTATCCAAATGTGTTAATGACTTTAAATATAAACCTGACATACAAAGTGTGGAGGTCCGACCTCATCTTACTGCCACATTACAAGACTTTATTAGGTTAATTTAGATAAACTTTACTAATCCCATGAGTGTAGAGAAAAGTCAAGCAAAATGACACCTTCTATTGGCTAACTAAAAAGATTACAATATGCAAGCTTTCGAGGAAACTCAGGCCCCTTCTTCAGGCAAGATGAGGGAATTCAAAACAAGGATACAAACTCACAGGACAAATAATTCAGTCATTGATAAATAAATAAGTTAATTAAAATAAATGTATATTGTGCAGATATTTTAAAATGAACTTAATGATTGCATTTAGAAAGCACTGAATTGTCAGATAGCAGACCCCCTGAGGCACTTCTGAGCACACTGTGGTAAAATACACCTGTGACTAAAAGTGCACCAAGACAGCACCTCCTGGAGGGGAGGATATAGGGGATTTTTCAAGATGGCATTCAATTTTAACATCCATCCTCTTTTCTACAACAGATTCCAGTGTGTCCAGGGTTCACCCTGTGATGGACCAGGCTTTCCTGATAAGTTTGATCAGGCATTGTGTGGCTTTTGAACTTAAGTTGCTTCTCCAGGATACTGCAGTGCAGAACACCTCCAGTACTAAGGACTGATAGAGCATTTTCAGCAGCTTGCTGCACACATCAAAAGACCGAGTCTTCTTAGCAAGTCCACTCTGCTCTGGCCCTTCTTTTCCAGCGTCACTATATTGTCAGACCAGTCCAGTGTGTTGTTTATATGAACCCTCAGGTACTTGAAGCTCTGCACCACTTCCATGTCCTTCCCCTGAATGTTGACTGGTCTCAGAGGTTCTTCTGGTCTTTAGTCTTGCTGATGTTGAGTTGCTGATTGTTTTCCCTGCACCGCAAGAAAAAGTCTTTCTCAACCTTCCTGTATTCTGACTTGTTTCCATTATTAATGCACCCTACGATGGATGAGTCATCTCAAAATTTCTTTAGATGTTAAGTGTTGGTATTGTCCGTTGTGTAGATGGTGAACAGGAAGGGAGACAGGACAGTTCCTACGCACAGTGCCTCAGCCTCACAGACTAACTCTAAGGCTAAGCCTATCCCTAACCTTACTCCTAACCCTGCTGTCTGTTGGTCAGGGAGTCTGAGGCACAGGAGCTTGTGGGAGCATCAAGATTCAAAGTTTTGAGCTTTTATCCCAGTCAATTAGTCAGAAGGGTGTTAAAGGCACTTTAAAAATCAAGTAACATTTTTCTGACTGTGGTGCAGGCTTTGTCCAAGTAGGAGCATGTAGATCAGAGCATCCTCCACACCTATTTGCCTAATAGGCAAACTGCAGAAGATCCAGATATTCCAAAACCAGGGGTCCTCGCTGTTTTAGGACCAGCCTCTCAAAGGTCTTCTGATCTGAAGTCCTTAGAATCAGTGGAATGCAACCTTTCTTTGATACAGGGATCACATAGAATGTGTTCCATAGATGGGAAACCTTCTGCAAATTCAGGGAGAGGGACAACAGGTGCTGAAGGACATCACAGAACTGACTGGCATGTGTTTTCAGCACCATGGGGTTGATTCCATCCATTCCTGAAGCTTCTTTTATGCAGAGTTTTTATATTGACAGCAGCAGCTCTCTGTTATCCGAGACAGAAGTTCTTAAGTGTTTGGGTATGTGTGTGGGTCGGGGGTAGGTGTTGCTGTTTTTTTATTATAATATTTTTTTTGTAGCTTCTATAAAATGTTAATTTTCCCTTGGGGACTAACAGTCTAATCAAATTGAATCTGATTTAATCTAAAGTAATGGAGTGTATTGAGGAAAACACAGTCACATTTATACTCTTTATTTTTAATATGTCAGTACAAAAAATGAAAACATTCTTTTTTTTTGTTTTCCACAGGTCTTCAAAAAAAAGGGAATGTGACCAAAGCAAAGGAAAATCGATTGTTCTTTAAAACTGACACGGAGCTGAAGCAGGAGTCGATCAATGGAAACAACACTGTCCTGGCGGAAGAATATGAACGTGTAAAGAAAATGCTGACAGCCTTAGAGACCCGATATGGAGAGCTACATAAAAATCATGTCAGCCTCCAGTCCCAGTATGGAGCACTGAATAAGAAC
Organism: Polypterus senegalus; assembly: GCF_016835505.1. Lineage (NCBI taxonomy): Eukaryota > Metazoa > Chordata > Cladistia > Polypteriformes > Polypteridae > Polypterus > Polypterus senegalus. The sequence continues at coordinate 227,907,470 of NC_053157.1, read as the reverse complement.
CATACCAATCTGACGGCCCAGTATGAAGTGCTGAACAAGTCTCATGATAGTCTCGAGTCCCAGTATGGAGAGCTAAATAAAAACCATGGCAAGCTTAAGTTCCACTATGGACAGCTGAATAAAAACCATGACTATCTTCAGTTTCAGTATGAAGAGCTGACTAAGGACCATGCCAGCCTCCAGATGAAGTATGGGGAGCTCAGTAAGAACCATGCCAGGCTCCAGTACGAGTATGCAGTGCTCAGTAAGAGAGCAACAGCACTGGAGAAGTACCATCCTCCAAAAGGCACATCTTGGAGTAGGTGGCATTCATGGCAATTCTATTTCTCTTGTTAATTCCTGGCTTCTCCTCCTCCTCCTCTCCTCAGCAGCTAATGCAATAGATATAAAATTAAAATGGCATCAGCCATTCAGGATGTAGGTGTTAGTGTGTTTTCCAGTTTTCATTGTTTTCTGCTATTTTGTTTACAATTAGAGAGTATAGGAGAGCTGATTGAAAAGTAAAGAGACTGATTTTATTATTCAGAATTGGATGGCTCCACGGGCTTGGAACATTTTTATTTTTCAAAGTAGCATCTTTCACATTGACAGTTTACATAAAGTGAGCCTTCTGTTTTCCCCCAACAGTTTGTTAGCTTTGGCAATATTGACATTCGTAACCACTGTGGATGGCTTCCGCAAACACACTTCATCATTCACTCACATTTGGTACTTCCGTCGATGAAGTAGGTTTTTATTACCGAATGATTGCTGTAACATTTCAAGAGTTTCAGTACCGCTCTTCCCAAGCTTTATGCAACATTCAATCACATACTTCTGCTGTTACTCTCACAGGAACATCTTATTCATCTGCCATGACAACACATGTGAGGTGCTTCAACTCGCTGTGACAGAACGCAAAAGAATCCAAGAACACAAAAAAATAAAATAACAAGTATGGACCTTTAGAATTCCAAAAATCTTCAGTGGCTTATTTATGTACAACATTTAAAATTGGTACAAATATTTTCATTATAAAAGTTTCCAATTTTGCTTAACACAGATTGCACATCTTTGCCACTCTGAGAGTTTCCAAGAATTGAAACAGCCTCATTTCAAAGCTGCATTCTTATCAGTTGTGACAGGTAGGGGGCGCCACTGATGCCACAGACTCCAGACACAAGTGGATGTACACAGCCAAGGGTTCAAAATAAAGTCAGTTTTATTATACAAAAATACCTTTTTCAGGTCCTTTCTTCAAAAAAATACAAGCACAATTAACATATTCTCTTCTACTATCCTCCAGACAATCTTTGTCCTCCACCTCCCAGCTCAAACTCACCTAGATGCACATCAAGGTCAGGCAGAAACTCCTTAAAATGTGTGATTCCTCCCTTCCCAGCTCCCGTTGGCAGCACCCATGTACCCCAACGGGCTGTCCTTCAGAACTACAATTCCCAATGTGCCCTGTGGGTGTACAAATGGGAGTTCTACCTGAGGGATGTTGCCACCTTGTGTACTGGGGAACAACATGGCCCCAAGAGTCAGGCCTTCTCCGTCATTCTGTTAGATCTTCCCAGCCAGGACACGTATCTACAACTACCCTAGCAGGGACGTCTATTCATCCATACCCTTACGGCCTTCTGTCTGGGAAAGGAACCATCCACCTTCCTGGTTGGGATGCCAGTCTATCCATCTTGGCACCTACACGGTGCATGTCATTGGCATTAAGTTCCTTGATTTTTACATATTGTACTGTACTTTGCATTTATACTGATTACATCATTTTCATTTTTTAACATTTCTGGAATGATGTTAAAGTGTCAGGCATCTTCACAATGACTAGTAAATATCTTTTATGTTTGCTCTATGAAGGTTTGGGCAGGTTCCTTTTAGGGTGCAGAACCGTTTAAATGTGCCAAGGAGTGTGCAAGATGTGCAGATCAGCTGAGGTTTTTCTCACATACAAACTTTGCAATTGCAAAATCAAAACACAGTGGTGGGGTTAAACAAAAGTAGTGAAAAATTCATATATATATAAGGATTGTTTTAATATCTATTTTGTATGTTTTCTTTGAGGGATTATCCTTTCTCACACATGTTCCCGAAGAAATACATTATTTTTTTTCATTGTGCACTTTATCATGGGGTTATTGTATCATGACGCCTGTATCCCAATGTTTTATAAGTGGATCAAGTGTATTGTCTCAACTCAGTTCAAGTTATATATACGTGTGACAACACAAAGGTGCCTTGCCTCAGGCTGCAGTGTTGGTCCATTACATGAGCCCCCCAGGCACAAACACACACAAGGAGAACATATCAGATGTATAGAGGAAAATTCTAGCTACATGATTCAACTAAGGACACTAAAACCTTGGGATGAATGTGCCACCCTACCACCTAGCATATGCTGATGTTTGTCTAACAGATGAACTCACAAAGCATCTCTATTGAAGAGTCATTTATATAGTGAGGCATTACTCTGAATAAAACATAAAAATTGAATTTTTTCACACCTTAAGCTGAACAGTAGTGTGTCTGAGTGAGTTCCCCAAGAGCTGCATTAAACATCTTCTTTATCTGCTCCCCATGGTCCTAATCTCCACCTACTCCCCTCTATAATTCATGTGAGTCCTTGTGAATGTCAATATCATGTGCATAAGAGACCAGATGCTCAGCTCTCCGGTTATCTTCACTCCATTTCTTTTCCTTTCTCTGTTCTGCAGGTCAGACTTGCTCTGTGTGTCCACAAAACTGGCTGCTGTTTATCTCCAAGTGTTACTTCCTTTCCACTGATAAGCTGGGCTGGTCCGACAGTCAAGATCACTGCTTTTCAGAGAGAGGACACTTGGTGATTATAGAGAACAAGGAGGAGCAGGTATGGCATTCATCATAGTGGTGCTCACTCAAAGGAAGGCTGAGGAGAAGTGAAGTGGGCACACTGTAAGTCTAGAGTGACCATCAGGGATTAGTTGAGGTAGATAAATCAAATATGGAAAATGTCATTAAATAGTTGCCAGGAGGTAATCTATGCACTGATAAAATTTCATTTTTCACTTTAGGATTTTTTAACAGTAATGGTGGAAATCAAAGGAGGCAAGGAAAAATCCTACTGGATTGGACTGTCAGATCGGGTGACAGAAGGTGACTTTGTATGGGTGAATGACAGGCCCCTGGATCCAAGAAAAAGGTAAGAAAGTGAATTCCCAAAAGGATAAAACTTTTGATTCCCATGGTAAAATAACTTCGAGTTTATCTATATTCTGTAATGTTTGCAGTGTGTTTTGCGTAACTGTAAAAAGTTGGTATGCTACACTAACACAACTGACAACAATAAGATGGGTGTTACAGGTGCCTGGTCACACTTGCTGGTAATCTAACCTAGACACCATTAAAATACATCACCCAGTTTTATTAAGAGACTGGGAACTCTTGAGGTTAACTGTGAATAATGCACAGGTTTCTTTAAAATTGGGTGGTGAGTAAACACACAATGAAAGACATAGTGGAAATTTTAGGTTCTATTACACAAGTCCATATAAAGTACATCGAAGAGATACACGAACATCAAAATCTAACAATATCAGGGACAAAAACCCTTTTTTTAAAAAGGAAAGCACAGTCCACACTCTAAAAGTCCATTAAAAACATGAAGTGGAGGATATACAACCACAGTTTGCGCACTGTGTTACCCCAACAATTAATTGTCCAACTGTCCACGGATGCACTTTGTTCACCAGACGCTTGTTTCACAACAGAAGTTTTCTCAAATGCATGAATCCCTGTCAGCGTCTCTTCTTTTTTTTCCACTCTGGGCTCCTTGTGTTGCAATGGCCTAGGTCGTCTGCCAGTTTCACTCACTCCTTCAATGCAGCTTCCCTCTCTCTCGTTGGACCCACTGTGCGAGTGGTCTTGGCAGCATTCTCAGTGGACTGTCCTGTGAAAAAAAAACCCTGCCATCTCCTGCCCAGAAGTTTAAATCAGCCTCAGTCCCTGCCTAGATCAACAGGACGATGAATTAAACAACAGCACATACCAAATTTACTGGGCTTAACAAACACAGCTTCACAAAAAAGTATTGTTGAGTACACACATGCTGATTAGAAACCAAAATTCCCAGACATGTTAATTTGCAAGTCAGGTAAATACAAACATTTGCATAAATCCAAAATGCTTTTTTTTAAGGAAATAGCATTTCTGTTATCACAATTTTGTATTGTTTGTATGTTTAAACAGTTCAAAGCAGGTGACTCTTTTGCAAGACAGCAAATACCTAAGGTATATCCTAAGAAGCTGCATAGATGAGCAGTGGAACGTATCTACCTAACAAGAAGGAAGTCCAGTTGCCATGACACAACTACCAGATAATTCCACCTGGATGACTGAGAAACTTCACAGATATCTAGGGTTGAATATTTGAGATACAATAGACACTAGGAAGGGGTTAAAAGTAAAAGCTGCATAGCTGTTTTTTATCCACCATTACAATAAGAGCCTAAGATGTTAGTTGGTACCTTTAATATTTGGTGCTCTGATAACACGATAAAACAGGAACTAAATTTGATTATTCTTTTCTCATTTGGTTCATTCGGTTCCTATGGCCAACTACTGTGTTTTCGGTCCTCAACCTTGCAAATTTGTTTATTTGTGCTTTAGCAGAAGAGCTTGGACAGCAGACCTGCTGGCGGGAGTCCTTGATGATGCAGGATGACCACCTTGTGTGTTTTTTTCACTGTGTTATGGAGTAAGATCTGCAGGTTACACCACCACATCTACTGTAACCTCATTTTTTTAGTATGGTTGTCCCATGCCTAACTTTTACTACTTTCTGTTTTAATTAAGTTATGTTGCTTTTTCCTAAATGAGATGCCATTGGTCACTATCACCTTTTCAATAGATTTGTTTCATCAAGAACTGGGCTGCATGGCTACACACTTCTCAAAGATGAATTTCCCTTGGGATTAATAAAGTATCTATCTATCTATCTATCTATCTATCTATCTATCTATCTACTCTATCTATCTATCTGTCTAAGATTTTTGAGCTGGAGTACTCTTTCACTATTTGAATTTCTTTCTTTAAGGTTTTTAAGGCTATTCATATATCTTACTTGTAGAGCTTCACTATTTGACAAGGGAATATCTGGAACAATAAATACTTTTTTTCTATTGACACACTAATCCAGAAGAAATAAAATAATTATCTAAGACAAACATTTTTAGGAACTACCTTACATGCATAAGACTGTATATTACATTACCTTGTAGAACATTGAAATATATTTTTTAAAAACTGTACATTTTCTTCACCCTGGTTGGCCTTTGCCCACCCAATAAAAAGAAACACAACTTAAAGAAAAAAAACCTAGCTGCCACAACATATCTCCTTTACAAAAACATCCATTTCAATAACAATCTGTCTTTTGAAAAAGAGCCGCAGAACCTTTCAATTTTTGCTTTGACTGGCAGCTGCACATTTGCAGGATAAAAAAATATCATGGAAGTTTCTGTATTTTCACGCTTATTTTTGTTAAAATCTCTTCACACAGGATTGTTTGTGCCATGCAAACTCCATGAAGGGATGTAGATGTAAAGTCCAAATCTACAATAATAGCTCTTGTCCTCTTGTAGGTTTTGGGGTAAAAGGGAGAGTGACAATGGGCAAGAGCCGGACAACTGGACTGATAAAGTGCAGAGTCCAACAGGAGAGGACTGCGTGGAGCTCAAAAAATCAAAAAGCTACAATGGCTGGTATGATGCAAACTGTAGAATACAAAAGAAAAGGATCTGTGAAACAGCTGCGTTAACTTATCCAGTCAGGTTTAAATCGTAAAAGTGAGTCAATGGCTTTTGTGAAGGGACAAAACAGGCTTTTTATTTTGCTTGCAGTGCATGATGAGAGTGGGGCGTTTTTTTTGTTTTTTTTTTACCAATAACAAGACAAGAAATTGGTTTGTCATGAATGGCTCAAGACATTGAAAGTCAAATAAATACAAAGAGAACTGATGTTTCATTTTAAACAGAACGTTTTAATCATATCAATATAACTGAGATTTAATAATTAGCTTTTCTACCTTTGTAAGTTAATATCTGTTCCAAGAAATGGCTTGGGGAGAGGGGATCTTGATTTTGTCACTTGTTTATTGGAATGTGTTCTGTTAAAATGACTTCAATGGTATTTGACTCCTTATCTTTCTTTTAGAATTGAACCAAAAATCTGTTGCTGTCAAGCTTATTTTTTTTTTTTTGTTTTACTGGTCAGATTTATCATCACTTTGAAAGCCATTAAAAATGTTTTCCGTATTATTTTGTAACTGTATTAGTGACAGAACAATGGACCATGGTATGACTTCTTCGCCATGATGCTTTTATGTGAGGATTTTGAAGTTAATTGCATTTCAAGTTTCAATTTTTTCCTCCTCATAGTTCAAAATTTTATGTCTGGTGAAACAGAAAATGTAATCTTAATTTTGTATAAAGGTGTCTGTTGTGGCATCTATTGTGTCTATAATATTAGCAATGCTATACCTCGTGCCTGTTGTTGCTTCGATTGATTGATTGATGTTGTAGATGCCAGAAAGGACAGGCATCCTGGCTGGGAAAAAGGTGGGATTCTTTCTCAGCCAGGAGGGCATAATGGATGGATTGGGTGAATGGGCTTACCAGGAGTAATTCACTCCCCCACACAACATGTGGCAGTGTTCTTCAGGGCTGAACCTTATTAAGACACCTGCAATAGATGGCATGGGAGTTGGAGTCCAGAAACACAGCCCTGTTGTGGACTGCTGGGGCAGGACTGCCCTGGTGGACATACAACCTGGAAATGTTCCGGACAACTTGGACAGAAGATGTTTGGTTTAACTTAAAAGAGAGCTCATCACTCACTTAAACGAGTCAAAGTCGGAAGGCAGTGGGCAATGCCATCTTGGAGGTAGAAGGAGACTTGTTTTATATATAAAACTAGTTTTAAAGGTCTCTTCCTTTTAAATATCTGTAAGTACAGTGGGAGAAAGATCTCTTACTCAACAATTCAGGAAAGGAATGGAAAGCAGCCACGCTCACAATCCACTCAATCACCATATAAAGCATACAATTATTCAACTTAAAATCTTTTATCGAGCATATCTGTTTCATTTAAAATTGTCCAAAATGTTTCCAGGTCAAGATCCAACCTGTGAGAGCTGCAGTTGAGCTCCAGCCTCACTGGGCCACATGTTTTGGGCCTGCACCAAATTAGCATCATTCTACACGAAAACCTTTAAATGCTTTTCAGACAGCCTTGGTGTCACAATCCCTCCTAACCCATTAACAGCCGTGTTTGGTGGACTCCCAGATTGGCTCAACGTGAAGAAGGACAAACAAACTAAATGCCTTTACTTCAGTATTGGCAAATAGACTTACCTTGCTCAGCTAGAAGAATCTTAACTGTCCTATTCTAAGTCAGCGGGTAACTGATGTTATATACTATTTGAAATTGGAAAAAATCTGATTCTTTCTTGAATTCCTGATGATCTGTTCAGGATCTATCAGTAATATTTTAATTTTTAGAACAAACACTTATATTGGGGAGAAAGTCTCCTTTCCCTCTATACTATTCTCAAAAGTTCTAGTTTGGCTGTTGGCCTTTCTTTCTCATGGATGATGGTTGAATTGAATTTAATTTTGTTAAGTTTGATTGTATGGAATGTTACAAGCTTTAAATAAATTCAATAAAAGTGAAAAAAGTGAATTAATGCTGGTGTTCTTATGAAGAAGGTGTTTTTTTTTTCTAATAAAAGCATTTGTTTGAACCTGGAATTGTGTTGGGTATAACTATGTCTGTGGTTTATGACTCAGTGGTGTCCCATTGTTGTTACAATGCTTAGACAGTCAGTAGTTTTTATCATATTTATAGGATTTACAATTCTCTAGAATTCCTACTGTGTTCAAACAGCAATATTGCATTTCATATTTCATCCTGTTTGACTTTTATAACACAACTCACCCTGTAATATTCCTCAACATTTCTATCCATTATGCCTACCATGGAATGGAGTTTTGTACCACAACAATTGTAATAAATTATCTGCTTGAATATTTTGGAATGTTTTCTTGAACAATGAAACACCTAACTTTTCAGGTAGATTTATCATTTTAGTACATAAAGTCAGAAAATGGCACAGTGTGAGTGTAAATTAGGGGCCCATTTACTGGACTGGTGCACCCTTCATGATTGGGCCGTCGTTAGCACACAGCATTGTTAAGAGAAGCTGTGTCTCCCTGTGCTACTGAAAAATACAGCTTTGAATGGATGAGCTTCACACTCATAGTCCATTTATTTGCCTTGTGCCAAATCAGTAAATGATTACTTTGTGTTGATCTCTAGTTAGAGTGGTAGAGTTTCACATAGCATACTATCAAAACAAACCAGAAATAACAATAAAATACACCAAGGCCAGGTCACTGACTTCTTTCATCGGACAGAAATCATGGAGGGTTGACAGGGGCTGTGTTTGTGCACCAGCACATTTGCAATAACTGTGTGGTTTGCTTACCAAAACCATCTCACTGAAAACTAGAAGAGGATATGAACATGGTGCACTGCTTAGCCTGCTGCTGGAAGGAAATGCTTAATGTAGGCAACTCTGCAGAAGATAAAGACATGTGCTTCACTGTTGTTTTTTCAGACATGTCAGGTGAATTTCATTTCACTGAAGTATGTTGTGTACTTGTTCTCCAGTTGTAACCTCTGGTTTCTCTCAGATTATAAATCTACTGCCTTGTAGGTCTATCAATATTTAACATTTCATTAACATTTGTTAATATTTTACCAAAGGTAATGTGACTCCGGTGCCCACATCGTGCCTGAAAAGCAACCTCATGTAGTGGAAGGGCATCCCACCTGCACATATCTTGCAGTGTGAGGTTTGATCATTGGTTATTTCTTGCCACTCTGATCACAAGTGAATTTACACCTTTTTTTTATCATTTTGTGAACTGATAGTAACACTTTAGGTACATACCTATTTCATAACACACACTTTGTTTGTCTTCGTAATACTTACAAAGCATCATTAAAGTGTTTATTCATCACTGCAATGTGACCAACTAACAAAATTTCACTTTGGAGTGGTCTGAGATGACTCAACCGAGACACATTTCTCTTGATATTACGCATTTACTGTAAGACCTGGAAATCCTTCATATCAAATCTTTTTACCCCAAACTACAGGGTTATGGGGGTCTGCTGGAGCCAATCCCAGCCAACACTGGGTGCAAAGCAGGAAACAAACCCTGGGCAGGGTGCCAACCCACCTACCTACCGGAGCACCCGGAGGAAACCCATGCAGGCACAGGGAGAACATGCAAACTCCACACAGGGAGGACCCGGGAAGTGAACCCGGGTCTCCTAATTGTGAGGCAGCAGCACCACCACTGTGCCACCCTAGAACAAACCTATGTATAGCAATAAAGCAGATGTTGTGAAACAAAAACCAGAAAAAAGCTCAGCTTAATTATAAATCTTTAGAAGTCATACAGAACGAGCTCAGTGGCATCCACTTTATAATCCCCTCTCTCTGAATTGATGATAATAAACCCAGCAGAACTGTAGACACTCACGTTGAAGACATCGGGACAGGTGAGATGAGCAGAAGGATACCCTTTACTTAAACTGGCACATGGTGGCAGAGCACCTGTTTTAGTCTCTACTTTTTTACTTTCTCGTATACAAAGTATAGGGAAACTATTGTAATTGTCCGAAAATTCGATTTTTATGAATCTCAACATATTAAACCTTACTGACTTTCTCGCATACTAAACAATAGGGAAAGTATTGGAATCCTCCCAAAATACCATTTTCAACATTTTAGAGTCCAAAAATACCATTTTTGGAATTATGTCTGTGTGTGTGCATGTGTGGGTGTCTGTGTATGTGTGTCTGTGTGTATGTAAACATGATAATCTGAGTATGCTTTCACTTAGGTCAACCAAATTTTGCATACAAGTATTAGGTACAAAATGCAGATTTCTATAAACTTGAGGGCTATTTCAGCTGACCAGAAATGTTACTTTACCTTTTATTCATGCAGCTGCAGAATCTGATTTAATTCAAATTACTTTTATAATACGGTTCAATATCTTATTAATTTGATTTGATTTGTTGTTGATGGTTCTTTAATGTGCATAATATAAAAATATAATCATTGCTTTACAGTTTAATCCTCAGTTATCTATCCCCATATCTGAATATACAAGAAAGTCTAGGGGAGACCACTCCCAATTTTTTTATCTCCAAACAGCTATTTGCTACCAGCCAGTACAGATATCAAAACCTGTTGTTTTCAAAGTGCTGATCTTCTTGTTATTTTGTTATTACCTGCCCTCCTCAGCCTCAGAGAGTATGGTAAGCATTACTGACCTTAACAAGGAGGTGTAGGAATCTGAAATTTCTCTACAGTAAGCTCATTGAATTTTTTCAGCTTCAACAAGTCAGTCCTTCATTTGTACAAACTGGATGGAATAAAGGAGGTTTTAGTGTCCAGAGACTAAGAAGAAGACAGATAGCATGAAAAAAAAAATATTAAAAAGCTAAACATGCAGCCAGTGAGACAAAGTCTTAACACATGTCAAGGGACCAGGAAATATTGTGAAAAGTCCAGTGGTCAGCAGACAGTAATGGCCAGATGATGTCAAGGAGATGCCTAATTCAGGTGCTGTGAATAGGATGAAAAGAGGAAACATACTGAAACAAAGAAAATTAGAGGCCTTACTCATTTGGTAAATATTGCACCTTTCACAGCATTATGAAGTTTACAAAGTTACAAATACTGCTAGTTGCAACACAAGCAGACATTCATTAGCTTCACAAAATAGAGATGCCACAGTTTTGAAAAATTATAATGAGAATAGGTCTTTCAGGTGAACCAGCTTGTCCATCCACTTCACCTAGATTGTCTAGAATAACATCAAGTTGAGGTTTAATGTCACCTAAGGCGCTACTCTCAACTACACTACTTGGTGATTTATTCCAGGTGTCTATGGTTTCATTGCATGAAGAATCACTTTCTAACATTTATTTGAAATCTGCCCTTACCTAATTGCCATCTGTATCCCTCTGTAGATGTCAGTTAGGTCACCTCTTAATCCTTATTTTCTTAAACTAAAAAAGGCTCAACTTCTTTAATTATTTCTCATAACTCATACCTTTTAGTCCTGGATTACCCTAGTCTACCTCCTCAAGGTAGGGTTGCTTTTTTGTAAATTGGAGGCCAACACTGTACACAGTACTCCAAGACAATGTGACTTAGTGGATTCTGTGATGGTAAATTGGTCAGATTCTAAAGTTGCACAGAAGTCCCAATGCAGAATACTTCCACAACCATGCTTTACAGTTGGTACCTTATTCTTCTGGCTAAATGTCTTTGTTTTTCGCCAGACATGTCTTCTATCACAGTGGCCAAATAACTCTGTCTTTGCCTTGTTTGTCCTGAGCAGATTGTTGTAGAATTTCTGGCCTTGCATACACTCTTAAAAATATATTGTTCTTTACTGGGTCCTGTGGTTCATCATAGAGCCATTGCATGACAAAGAACAATTTAATTCTGGAAAGGATTCTTTGCATATTAAGTTTATTCTTTGTGTTTTGAAAAACTTCCCAATATGTGGAAAAAAAACAATCTTTAATATACGGAAAGGTACCAAGCAGGACTCAAACAGACTAAGAAAACTTGAAACTTAGCCCATGTTATTGTATGCAGTGAGAGTCCAATTCAAATCATGACTTGGTGTTTCACAAATCTGTTAATGTCTATTCATGGTTATTTATTATAAAGAGCCTGTTACAGATCTTAATAAATTGTTTTTTTCTGGAACCTTCATGAAGATGAGTTTTCATGGGAACCAAAAATGTTTCCCCTATGGCATTGCTCTGAAGATCCACTCTGAAGATGGCACAAGTTATTTCTAAGAGTGTATGTGTTCATGGGCAAACTTTAGTCTTGCCTGTAATGGTCTTTCTGTACAGCAAGTTTGTTCCTGTCACACCTCCCACATATATCTAATTTGTGAAGCCACGCTCTAATGGTAGACTCATGTCCTTTAACATTAACAGTGGCCAGAGCTACCTGTAGGTCCCAGGAAGAAATTCTGGGCTTCTTAGAAATTTCTTTCAGCATCTTATGATCTGCTTTCAGGTTGAATTTGCTGGGGTGGCCTGGCCGGGACCAGTTGGCAGTTGTCCGAAATCTTCTCCTCTTGTACATGACCTTCAAGATAGTGAAATGGTTGATTTCAATTTTCTGTAGATTCTTTTAAAATCCTGTCCCAGAATCCTAGGCATCTATAACTTCCTTTCTAAAGGTCTCGCATAGCTCTTTCAGTTTAGCCATGGTGAGATAACACTCACTTCAATATCAAACTAAATGTCTGAGTTAAATAAGATAAGAAAGAAAAATGAAAAGGCTCAGAGAAGATCCTCTTTAGTGATGTTTTAATCATTAGCACCTGTTCTGTGAATAAGAAGAATAAGAATTATGTCTGGGACAGTTCCACTTTATATTGTCATATCCTCCTTCCTTAGGAGTTCTGATTAATCACTTTTGATAATTTTTTGACACTTCCTATCTTAATGTTAGTTTGGTGCATATACAGTATACTTGGAGTAACTGCTGCCTTGTGTCTTGTGTCTCTCAAATGTGAGGAAACAGCATGACATCACCAGCAAAGCCCAGAGACAAAGTATAGAAAAACAGACTGCTTCCTCTTTCTTTCAGTCACTTTGCAAACAATGGCGAATATGGAGAAGGAAAACATCTACACTTCACTGGAGAAACATAGGGAGAGTATTTATGACATACTAGGACCAACAAGGGACAGGAAAGCAGGACACATGGATGGTAGGTGCTGAGGATCTCATCTATATTTCAATTTAAGTGTTTTGATAAGAAAGAAGAAATAAAAAAGTTCTGTTGAATATGATAAAATCACTGAACAAATGAAGAACAACCTTTATTTGGGAGTTTGTGAATTTTTTCTTGTCTTCTTAGAGAATCAATTCTGGTGGGCGGTCAAAAAACAGGGCCTGTTAAAGCCCATTGTGCCGCTCCTTGTGTGATTTTGGGCTATACAAAAATAAATTGTATTATATTGTATTGTATTTATTTTCATACAGACAATCTAGCTCAAAGTGCTGTAGTGGATGTCAAAGAGAAAGTTACATGAAAAAAACAATTAAGAGTAGGAAATTATATTTAAAAAAAGTAACAAAAGAAGGTAAGGTCAGATGGCCAGGAGGACAGAAAAAACAAAAAAATCTCCAGTTAGGCTGGAGAATCTAATTGACTCTTATTTAATACATGTTTTTTAACATCACCAAGGTATTACTTCTAGCTACACTTCTTTCTCCATATTTCTCAATGTATTGTTTACAATGGTGCATGCATTAAAAACCTGCAGATTACTCCACCACAGTGTGGATGTGGCACCAGTATTCAGTTGACCACTTTTTACTCATATTGGCCTCCGCAGCTCTCCCTATGTCAGTCACATCTCATGCTCTGCTATCAAGCAGGCAGAGTCGAGCTGAGCGGCTGCCACTTCTGTTGAAATTATCGGCTTCCCAGTGAGATACAGTAAGCCATGACCTTTCAAGTTTGTGTGGTTATGTGATTGCACTCTGAAATTATTCTTTGCCTGCATTGTTTTATATAGTTTATTTGTGTGTGTGTGTTTTATATGCCTTTTGAAGGTTTAAAAAATACACAACGGTGAAAGAGTTTTAACAGAGAAGGATGCAAAGAGCATATTACAATATACAAAATTAAATCTGATCAAAAATATAATCAAGAGAAAATTTCCAAGAATTAATTAAATCACTTTATGTCATAATCAACACGTATAGCTCCACACGTATCCCATTTAAAAACCTAGTTGAGCAATATGCCCGTGATGGCCACGGTGGTGCAGTGGGTAGCGCTGCTGCCTCGTAGTTAGGAGACCGGACATAGAGGTCACTATAAAGCCTATCATTACATGTCAAATGCACAAAATTCTGAGCCTAAGTCACGCTCAGGGTTATTATCAGAAAGGTTAAAAGTGCATCTAATGGAAACATTTCCTTACTGAATGATCATCTTCATATATAATACACTACTGTGGCTGTTCATTTGTCTGTCCAGGATTTTAAATCACCTGTACCTCACAAACCGTTTCACCTATTGACTTGAAATATGGTACACATATACTACATGACGTCTACTATTCGCTTTCGGGGTGATGATTTTTATTACTCTTTTTATTTTTATTTTATTTTATTGTAGAATGAACTCTCAGCTGCATGCAGCAGGGTTGCCTTGTGGCGCATGCGTATGGGCGCCGTTCTCATTCAATACCACCTTTGCTAATCATTCTTGAGGCAGATTGAAGACTTAAGTGCCAGCTTAAGTAAAAAATGAAAGAAAACATACTAAGTAATTGCAACACAAAAACTAACAATCAGTTTTAACGTGAAAAAATGCAGACGAAAGAAGAGAAGCAGCGGGCCGCTATGGTGGAGAAAAGAAGAGCTGCTCAGGAAGCAGCAAGTGCATCAACCTCTGAGCAAACGAATGCTAAACAGAGACAGAGAAAGAGTCTGAAAGCTAGGAATGCTCAAGTCAAGTTTATTCACTGCACGTTATTGTGCAGTATGCCATTACTGTTATAATATAATATAATACAGTATAATAGAATATAATAGAAAAAATGTTTTCTAAAATAAATATCTCATGATCAAACTGGATTATTTAAAGACTGGACTTTTGATGATCTTTTGTCAGTATTTGAGCTGTGTTTCCTTTCAATATCTGAGGTGCTACAGGTTTGGCTATATCCTTATGAAGACAAAGCATTTCATATAGTGGAATGGAGATTTCTCCTTACTTTACCGTGCAAAACTGAGTGTGGACTGAACTTTGTGCTTGGATCAAGTATACTATATGAGCCTGTGTTCAAGAACATAGAACCAGTCTGAGCTGTCCACTAATGCTGCCCTACCCCCCCAAATATATATTTACCGGATATACTCACGTATAAGTCAGGTCTTGAAATTAAAAAAAATCGATCATAAAATCAGACGCTGACTTATATGCCCGTTCAAAACTGCAACACTTCATTTTTTTTTTTTTTACATCTTCTTGCCTCCTCCAATCTCACATCAGTTTCTCAGACATATCAAATTTTGTTGCAGTAGCGCAGTTACCAATTTCTTTCTCTACTTCAACGATGTTTAATTTAAAACCAGCTTCATATTTTCTTCTGATCGAACTCTCCATCGTAGATAAGGGATGCTCTTACGATAAAGGTGTATGAGGGTGTGAGATACAAAAAACACAAATCAGTTCAAACGTTCTTTCAGAATAGTATTACCGTGTGGTCACGTAGGTACAATAGTGAGAGAGAGAGAGAGATTTCCAATACAGCGCATTTCTGCACCCATATAGAAAAAAAGGCAGTGTGCTTCATGGTTACTCTCTCAGGTGACTTAGCTGGACTGCAGTTTAGACCAGGCTTACTTGCCTTTTCAGTTCCAGCTGATGACCTTTCTGAATTTCCTGTTGACAACAGAGGTAGTGAGCAAATACATGGATGTTAAACATACTAGGAAACACACATGTATATGAGGAAGTGTGAAGGGAGTCATTATGGAAAATTCTGCAATGCAGTTGTCAAAAACTAGAGAGTAAGATCGGAAGTGAATGAGAATTGTTAAAAGTTATTAACCAAAGGTTGTGTAGTCACCAATACCATGATGCTAAAACCAGAGTCAGGCGGAATGCTATTAGTCATTAACTGGAAAGCGTTGAACATTATGCACAGAAGACTGAGAGTGTTTAAGGTTTCAGTCTATAATCTCAGACACTGTACTGAGTACTGCATGGATGAATAAAATGGTGCATTGTGCATTTTGGGAGTGCATCCTAGCATGTCCAAAAACCCAGTAACAAAATATTGAAGCTACCAAATATTGTGTAGTGGTGTTTCAGTCATGGTAAGTGGCCTGAGGCCTCCAAATGTTTCACAAAGCAAGACAGGACTGTCACTGCGCTAACATGAGGTAGACAATTAAGAAGGATATTTGGAAGGCTAAAAGGCAAATAGAGAGGAATATAGCAGACAAGGTGAAAGAACATTAGAACACTCTAGATGAGAACAGGCCATTCAGCCCAACAAGGCTTCCCAGTCTTATCCATTTATTTCTTCCAAAAAAACATCAAGTCTAGTTTTGAAAGTTCCTAAAGTCTTGCTGTCTACCACACTACTTGGTAGCTTATTCCAAGTGTCTATTGTTCTTTGTGTAAAGAAAACTTTCCAATATTTCTGCAAAATTTACCCTGGATAAGTTTCCAATGTGTCCCTGTGTTCTTGATAAACTCATCTTTAAAATAACAGTCTGGATCCACTGGACGAGTTCCCTTCATAATTTAAAACACTTGTATCATCCATCTTCTAACCCGCTGAATCCGAACACAGGGTCACGGGGGTCTGCTGGAGCCAAACCCAGGAACCAATCCTGGGCAGGGTGCCAACCCACCGCAGGGCACACACAAACACACCCACACACCAAGCACACACTAGGGCCAATTTAGAATCGCCAATCCACCTAACCTGCATGTCTTTGGATTGTGGGAGGAAACCGGAGCGCCTGGAGGAAACCCACGGGGAGAACATGCAAACTCCACGCAGGGAGGACCCGGGAAGCGAACCCAGGTCTCCTAACTGCGAGGCAGCAGCGCTACCACTGCGCCACCGTGCCGTCCACTTGTATCATGTCACCTCTTAATCTTCTTTTGCTTAAAGATTACATAAAGAGATTCTATCAATATGTCAGTAGGAAAAGAACAGTCAAGGATGAAGTGAAGTGTAAAAGGAATAGTAAAATGGAATTAAAAAATACAGACAGTGAAACAGCAGACACTCTAAACTCTAATTTTACTGAAATCTTCACATGTGAGGAAGTGGATAACCTCCCACTGGTCAAAGGGACTGCTGAAGAGATACTGAGTGATTTGGAAATTGTAGAGGGAGAAGTACAGCACAGATTAAATAGGCTGAAATCAAACAAATCTCCAGGACCAGATTATATTTATCTTCAAGCTCTTAAGGAGCTTAGCGAGTACATATATAAACCTTTGACACAAATAAAAAGGTTGACTGGGCAGATCTAAGTAACTTATAGGCCAGTAAGTTTAACACACATCACATGTAAATTAAGGGTAGAAATTATTTTTTAAAAATTGAGCAACACATGGCAAGAACAGGAGTTTCACTGAACAGTCAACATGAATTTAGACAAGTGAGGTCGTGTTTTACTAACATGCTCGAATTCTATGAGGAAGCCACAAAAGGATATGATCAAAGTGGAGCATATGATATTATCTGTCTTGACTTTCAGAAAGAATTTGATAAGGTGCCACATGAGAGGTTGGGCATCAAACAAAAAGAAGTGAGAGTTCAAGGTGTTGTTTATAGGTGGTTGCAAAATTGGCTAAAAAACAGGAGAGTGTGATGTTGAGGGAAACTACATCAGAATGTGTGATGTCAGGAGAGGTACCCCTCAGGGTCAGTGCTAGTGCTGCTGCTGTTTTTAAAATACAGTATATAAATAATTTCCAGCTTAGTACTGACTTTGAGTGACTTCATATTTTTATTTCTCAAAATTTGCTGAAACGTGACGTGTTAATGTGTGTTGAGATCTTGCTTATTTTAGGTGGTGAAATTGTGTAGTGCCTAGCTGTGTTGCCTCTTAGTTCCACTGACCAGGGCTCAAATCCTGGTGCAGCCACTTTCTCTGTTTAGTTTAAACATTTTTTTTGGTAGCAAAATTGGCTAAAGATGTTCACTTTAATTGTGACTTCTAACCATCCATCCAGTTTCCAACCGGCTGAATCCAAACACAGGGTCACGGGGGTCTGCTGATGTCAATCCCAGCCAACACAGGGCACAAGGCAGGAACCAATTCCGGGCAAGGCGCCAACCCACCTCAGGACACACACACCAAGCACACACTAGGGACAATTTAGAATCTCCAATCCACCTAACCTGCATGTCTTTGGACTGTGAGAGGAAAAACGGAGCACCCGGAGGAAACCCACACAGGGTGAACCTGGGTCTCCTTACCACGAGACAGCAGCGCTACCACTGCGCTACTGTGCCGCCTGACTTCTAACCAGCCTCTTATGAATTCATGACAGGAGTTGAGTTCATTAGTGTACATGCCACGCAGAGCAGGTTACTTACTTGCCCTCAGTAACACCAAGATAGGCCCCAATTCGCCACAATGAAACAGCACTATATAAATGTAGTGTTATTTTAAGGCAGTACTGATATAAACAAATCAGAAAAAGGATGTCTATACTGGAATTGTATTAGGTTTTACATAAATTGGTTACTTATTTAATTTTGTTTTTTAGATTTTTGTAAAACATGGAAACCCAAGGCAAAAAGCAATCCTTACTGCTCTATGAATGACATGAAGCCCACCATGAAGACATCGATAGGTGTACCTGCAGAGGGTGAGTTGAGATGAGTATCACCTTTTTTAATAGTTGGATTACATTTCAATGAATCACATTTTCGATTTTGCTTCCGACCAGCTCCAGAGACTCCTGTCCATGTGAATAACAAAGGCTGCCGATTCAAACTGCTTCTCTCCCTCATCTGTATTTTGGTATTGGTTGCCCTGGTTGGTTTTGCTGTGTATTGTAAGTTTTATTCTTTACATCAAGTGTGTTCTGTACAGATGTTGTATATAATAGTTGTGAATCCAAACTGGGCCTTCCATAAAGGCTCTTGATATGTATATGAATTAGGGATTTCAATTTTTTATTTTCAGTAAAGTTTCCAAACCTTTCTATAAACATGTGTTTACTTTGTCATTAGGGGTTATTGGGTGTAGATTGATCTGCAATTATGACAAGTTTAACCCATTTAAAATGAAACCTACAACAAAGTAAAGTGTGAAGCAAGTGAAGCGATTCGAATACTTTCTAAATTCACTGTGTGTCTGATGAGTGAACTAGACACAGAATGGTGTTTTCGCTTTGCTATTGACATCAATTGAAATGAGAAGGAATGTGAGCTTTCGCATCTCTAGGCAGATAGAATCCTGCTTGTCCCATTCAGTCAGGTTTTGATAAAATAAATAAAATTATAGATGGATTACCACTGAGATGATGTGATAATATACAAGAGTATACAATGTTACCCATGTTTTTATTGCCAGGTGAAATGTAGCAACTCCTACCCTAAGTGATTCCATAGTGTTCCATTTCAGCTTACCCTAGAAGTATCTGCTCCAAGAGTTCTTAGTTCTGCCTGGTTACCCACTGATGGTTTTAAGTGACCCCTAGTATCTATGGAACACATACAGTGGTGTGAAAAACTATTTGCCCCCTTCCTGATTTCTTATTCTTTTGCATGTTTGTCACACAAAATGTTTCTGATCATCAAACACATTTAACCATTAGTCAAATATAACACAAGTAAACACAAAATGCAGTTTTTAAATGATGGTTTTTATTATTTAGGGAGAAAAAAAATCCAAACCTACATGGCTCTGTGTGGAAAAGTAATTACCCCCTGAACCTAATAACTGGTTTGGCCACCCTTAGCAGCAATAACTGCAATCAAGCATTTGCAATAACTTGCAATGAGTCTTTTACAGCGCTCTGGAGGAATTTTGGCCCACTCATCTTTGCAGAATTGTTGTAATTCAGCTTTATTTGAGGGTTTTCTAGCATGAACCGCCTTTTTAAGGTCATGCCATAGCATCTCAATTGGATTCAGGTCAGGACTTTGACTAGGCCACTCCAAAGTCTTCATTTTGTTTTTCTTCAGCCATTCAGAGGTGGATTTGCTGGTGTGTTTTGGGTCATTGTCCTGTTGCAGCACCCAAGATCGCTTCAGCTTGAGTTGACGAACAGATGGCCGGACATTCTCCTTCAGGATTTTTTGGTAGACAGTAGAATTCATGGTTCCATCTATCACAGCAAGCCTTCCAGGTCCTGAAGCAGCAAAACAACCCCAGACCATCACACTACCACCACCATATTTTACTGTTGGTATGATGTTCTTTTTCTGAAATGCTGTGTTCCTTTTACGCCAGATGTAACGGGACATTTGCCTTCCAAAAAGTTCAAAAGTTTGCGTCTTGGAAATCTGCCATGCAGGCCGTTTTTGCCCAGCTCTTTCTTATGGTGGATTCATGAACACTGACCTTAATTGAGGCAAGTGAGGCCTGCAGTTCTTTAGACGTTGTCCTGGGGTCTTTTGTGACCTCTCGGATGAGTCATCTCTGCGCTCTTGGGGTAATTTTGGTCGGCCGGCCATTCCTGGGAAGGTTCACCGCTGTTCCATGTTTTTGCCATTTGTGGATAATGGCTCTCACTGTGGTTCGCTGGAGTCCCAAAGCTTTAGAAATGGCTTTATAACCTTTACCAGACTGATAGATCTCAATTACTTCTGTTCACATGTGTTCCTGAATTTCTTTGGATCTTGGCATGATGTCTAGCTTTTGAGGTGCTTTTTGTCTACTTCTCTGTGTCAGGCAGCTCCTATTTAAGTGATTTCTTGATTGAAACAGGAGTGGCAGTAATCAGGCCTGGGGGTGGCTACGGAAATTGAACTCAGGTGTGATACACCACAGTTAGGTTATTTTTTAAGAAGGGGGCAATTACATTTTCACACAGGGCCATGTAGGTTTGGATTTTTTTTTCTCCCTAAATAATAAAAACCATCATTTAAAAACTGCATTTTGTGTTTACTTGTGTTATATTTGACTAATGGTTAAATGTGTTTGATGATCAGAAACATTTTGTATGACAAACATGCAAAAGAATAAGAAATCAGGAAGGGGGCAAATAGTTTCACACCACTGTACCTATTCTGTATCATTTTGGGACATGATATCCCCTGGCAGGCACAGCCCCATTCCAATGGAGTGTCCACAAGTGTTGCTGTTGCCAGTGAACCTCATTATTTTCAATCTCCTGCCTTGAACAATGTAAAATAGCTTATATACTCACTTCTGACCAGTCCTTCTACAGAAATGTGTTTAATGTATAGAGATGTTCTTTAGTCATGCACTTACTGTTAGTGTAGTATACTTATAAATATACTGTATGTAAGTGCCATGAGCCCATCTTTGGTGAAAAGGGAACTGAAAGGAGGAAGAAAAATGAAAGGACTGGAGAGTAGAGGGAAATTATTTTAGAAACCCATCCTACATCTCTTAAAAGGAGTGAATAGAAAAAATGAATACAAGACAGACTGTAATTTTTCTATTTTTGCTATTCCTCAGATTTCACATACATGAAAAAAGTGGTGCAAGAGAAGTCGTGTGGTCAAAACTACACTTTATTTTTAGAAGAAAACAAAGATCTGCAGAGGGAGGTGACACAGCTCAAGGAGAGAGTAACAGCAGTGGACGAAGCCTGTCCAGTAAGAAGCACATCTGTACAGGGTAGGTGACATCCAAGGCAGTCCATTTCTGTTTCTCTAACATACTCCTGGCTTCTCATGTGAGTGACTGGCATACACAATAGATACAAAGTAATATGGAAGACAACATTAGTTCTTCAAGTTGTTTTTTGTGTTTCATGACAGTAAGACAGATTTCCATGGCTAACAAATAATTTGGTGCATATTTCAGTCTTTCCAAAAATGCACCTATGCAGCATCTCTTTTGGCAAGATCTTAGCCTGAATGAAGCATACAGCTAGAAATTCAGGCCTTTGTCTGTACAACTGAACCTGACTTGGTGTTTATCCATTTAAGTGAGTCTCCCAGAGCTTATTTCCTTTATTATCATTTTATAAAAGAGAGAAAAGTTACAGCAAAATAACAAAAACTTATTTATATATAATGATAAAGAATGGCAAGAATATTACAAAGGATTGAAAGACATTACAAAAACACTTAAATAATTACAAGCATAGTTTTTAAAGGTAAGGCGATTTCTAAGAATGTTGTGATCAATGGTGTTAAATGCGGCACTCAGATCTAAGAGGATGAGAACAGATAAATGGCCTTTGTCTGCATTTACCTTCAAGTCATTTACTACTTTAACGAGTGCAGTTTCTGTGATGTGATTTGTTCTGAAATCGACTGAAACTTATAAAGAATAGCTGGTTTATTGAGGTGATCATTTAGCTGCATAATGACTGCCTTCTCTAGAATTTTAGTTAAGAAAGGCAGGTTAGAAATAGGTTTAAAATTTTCAAAAGCAGTGGATTCAAAATTAGTTTTCTTGAGTAGGGGTTTAACTACAATAGTCTTAAGACAGTCTGGGAAGACCCCCGTATCTAATGATGTGTTTACTATGTCAAGAATATTATCAATTAGCACGCCTGATACTTCTTTGAAAAAACTTGTTGGTATTGGGTCAAGGACGCAGGTGGAGGGTCTCAGTTGAGAAATTATTTTACATAAATTATATCTTAATATCTTAATATACAGTATGACTTGATTTTCAATTATAAAGAACAAAGGCATCTGACTAAAAAGTTTAGGTTATGAGTGTGAACTTTTGCCAATATAATAAGGAGATTAACAAGGAGTATAACTTTAAAATGTGAAGAAAAATACTCAAAACTATTTTTATTGACAAACCTAAATAAATGTAAAGCAATATTTGTGCAGATACAAGAAAAGGATAAATATATATATATATATTGTGAGATGTGGCCGGCTTGTCATCCCGGCCAATACCTCCAGGCCGCCAGATGGTGCCCTCCCTGCAGTATGGAGGTGCCCCGAAGACCAGCAGGGAATCATGGATGCTGTAGTTTTTATCCTCAGCCCTGCTGGATATCTCAGGGGCCGCAAGAGGGTGCTGCAGGGAGGACCGAGGACTCATTTGTGCCCTATGACCCGGAAGTTCATCATAGGAAGAGCGACGGGCTTCCGGGGTGAAGAAAAGAACTTTTATCTGACCCGGAAGTGATTGAGGATCACATGGACTGGGGATTGAGAACACTTCCGGGTCAGGGAATATAAAAGGACTCTGGGAGCTCCCAGACGGCGAGCTGAGCTGGGTGGATGGGTGGCAACGTGTCTGGGAGCTGGAGGATTGTAGTATTTGTGATTATTGAGTATTTATATGAGTATTGTGGAAGAGAGTGTGCTTTGTACACTGTGGCAATTGAATAAAGTCGGTTTTTGGACTTTTACCTGGTGTTTGGAGTCGTGGACAGGGGTTCAAAGGAGCGAGAGCGCCCCCTATCTACCACTATATATATTGTGGTCCCTGGCTAGGGCTGGAGCCCGGCCGGGATGCCCAGGAGGATGAGAGGAGGGCTTGTGCCTCCTCCAGACCGCGAGGGGGCGTCTGTCCTGGTTATGTTGGGGGCCTCGGGTAAAGGGCTTGGAAGCCCAGCCCTGTAGGGATCCGTGGCCATCCCCAGGCGGCGCCCTAGTGCCTGATTATCCCAGAAGCCCGGCACTTCCGCCACACCAGGAAGTGCCAGGGGGAAGACGACAGGGTACACCCAGACGGCTTCCGGGTGCGCAGCCGGCACTTCCGCCACACAAGGGGGTGTCTGCGGAGGAGTGCCAGGGAGCAGCTGGAGCCCATCTGGGTTCCCATAAAAGGGGCCAGAAGGCATTGAACTTGTGAGGCCTGGACAGTTGGGGAAATCGGTGCAAGAGGCACTGGGGTTTGAGCACAGTTTTGGTAAATATTGTAAATAATGAGTGTGTGGTGGAACCAACGATGTCTGTCTGCCTGTGTCCGGGTTCAAGTTCACAATATATAAATTTAAGCACATACTGTTTAGAAGAATAATAACAGTATAGTATATTAATATATTTTTTTTCTGATTTTATTTGTAATTATAATATTTAAGTGGTATGGACAATACTTTTAATACATACAGTATGTATTAGTTACTGCAATAGCTGAAATAAGTTTAGATTTATTTTCATTAAGAAAAAAAACTGACGCCTCTGACAATATTTTAATGGTATGAATAGATTTGAAAATTGTGATCATCCAGCAACTGACAAATGATAAACTGACTATCAACAAAATGTATTCCCTGTGTACACCTTCAGAAATGCATACAGTCAGTAGCTGGGCTGCTAATCGGGATAGATAGGGATAGATGGGACAGACTGGTCTAACTTCACAAGAAATCTCAAATCATCTGGGGGTATTTTATTTTCATCGAACAACTCCTATTCACGTATAACAATTTGATTGTCTTACTAAAATGATAACCAAAATGAAATGATTCTAAAATAAAAATACACTCAAATTAAACAAATGCTTTGTAAAAAATGTAAATAGGGAATGCAGTGAATAATCCAACAGGTCTGAAACAAGTCTAATATTATTTGAAACATTTCTGTTCTTTAATAAAACCAATACTTGTGTCTTATCAATAATGGATTCCTAAGTTCAAATTTTTTGAGGTCTTTTAATAAATATTTGAGGTATTATTTTATAATCATCATGTAATAAACACATAGGACACTAATCAATGAAATAGATCTGTTTTGGAATGAGTGATTAATTCTTGTGTCATTGTAGAGGAAATGGCTTCAAACTTTAAAGATTTTGACAAGACATTAAGTAGAGATGAAGGTAGCTCTTAAGAAAATAATTTATAATCTTCTGAAATGATTCAATCATAACCGTAATATTCACTTTTTTTTTCAAATACATAATAGAATTAATTATCTATTTTTCAATTATTTTCTTATCACAAAAAAGGCTGTCTTTTATTTTTCAATATAGTCTCCTGATAGCTCCATATACTTCATCAATTTTTCCTGCAATGACTTTAACCCCTTTGAAAAAAAACTCTTCAGTTAGACCTTCAAACCAGGATGTCAGAGCTGCCTTGACATCTTCATCACTTGAAAACTGCTGTTCACAGAGAGATTTCTTCAAAACTAGCAATGGTAAATAATCTGAGGGAGCCAGGCAAGACTGTATGGTTGAACTCCAGGAACCCACATTTTTAGATTGCAGCCTGTGATTAATGTGACATGTGAACTGGCACATTCTTGCGAAGAAGCAGCACGACTGCTGTGAGTTTTCCATGTCTTTTCTCCTTGATTGACTCCTGCAAGGCAATCATGGTGTTCGCATAACTTTCTCCAATTATGGTTGTCTTATGTAGCATGACCTCCAGAAGCAAAAGTTCTTCAATATCCCAGAAGACAGTTTCCATGACTTTGTCTGCAGATTTTTTAGGGTGGGGGATGACTTGTACTTCCACTGCATTGACTCCATTTTGGACTCAGGATCTCTGTGATAGAACCAAGCCTCATCTCCAGTTATCAAACAAAAAAAATCACTTGGTCTTCACACAACATCTCCAAGTTCTCCTGACAGCACTGCAGCCTCATGG
Organism: Polypterus senegalus; assembly: GCF_016835505.1. Classification (NCBI taxonomy): domain Eukaryota; kingdom Metazoa; phylum Chordata; class Cladistia; order Polypteriformes; family Polypteridae; genus Polypterus; species Polypterus senegalus. The sequence goes on along the minus strand of NC_053157.1, from coordinate 227,882,116 downwards.
CCTTCTGACATGGCATCAGCATTCTTTGAACCAATCTTACACTGACCTTTGACATGGCCAGCTTGTCATGAATTATTTTCCAAGCTGCACCTGCCAAGCTGCTCATTTCTTCAGCTATTCGGGAATCCTTAATTCTTTTGTCTGGCAAAATTAAATCATTGACTTTCTTGCACATTTCTGTGGTAGTTGCTTCCACAGGCTGTCCAATGTGAGGGTAATCTTCAATGGACTCGCTACACCACTTAAACTGCTTGCTCCAAAATTTTACTTTGTAGGATGATGGGGCAGACTCCTCATAAACTGCAGTCATGCATTCATGGATTTCCTTTGGCTTTTTCCCATCATATGTGAGAAATTTTATCACTGAACGTTGCTCGAAACGTGTCATTTTCTTACTTGATTCACACAAGTACTCTTCTGATCTTCTGCCTCTTGGAATGTTAGACACTCACTGAACCCCAGCTGTGCATGAGTAACCTTGAGACCTGTCACTACATCCCCAGGCTTGTTTCAACATACTTCAACTGTTTTTTTTATTATGTCTATCACTACATCAGACACAAAACCAACTGTTTTAATTTTAGACTCCCAATTTAATAGTGTTAGTGCTCCTCATTTTTCCACGTGCACCTGCACGCTCATTAATCAGTGAAGAGAGTGCTGATGTAATGTCCAGGACACTTTGCCTTTCATGTTAACCTTTGTTATGTGCTGAACGTTATCTTAACACTGTGAACAGCTAGTGTGTTTTGTTTTTATGTTTTAATGCCAAGAAGAGCTTCAGAATGAGTTCTTTTGCTGGTTTTTGAGATATTATGAGGCAGATAAGATGAAAATCTAATAACTTCAGTTTAACAGTATTGCAATTTTGTAACATTACAGCTGTTATACAGTGGTGTGAAAAACTATTTGCCCCCTTCCTGATTTCTTTTTCTTTTGCATGTTTGTCACACAAAATGTTTCTGAACATCAAACACATTTAACCATTAGTCAAATATAACACAAGTAAACACAAAATGCAGTTTTTAAATGATGGTTTTTATTATTTAGGAGAAAAAATCCAAACCTACATTGCCCTGTGTGAAAAAGTAATTGCCCCTTGTTAAAAAAATAACCTAACTGTGGTGTATCACACCTGAGTTCAATTTCCGTAGCCACCCCCAGACCTGATTACTGCCACACCTGTTTCAATCAAGAAATCACTTATATAGGAGCTGCCTGACACAGAGAAGTAGACCAAAAACAACTCAAAAGCTAGACATCATGCCAAGATCCAAAGAAATTCAGGAACAAATGAGAACAGAAGTAATTGAGATCTATCAGTCTGGTAAAGGTTATAAAGCCATTTCTAAAGCTTTGGGACTCCAGCGAACCACAGTGAGAGCCATTATCCACAAATGGCAAAAACATGGAACAGTGGTGAACCTTCCCAGGAGTGGCCGGCCGACCAAAATTACCCCAAGAGCGCAGAGACGACTCATCCGAGAGGTTACAAAAGACCCCAGGACAACGTCTAAAGAACTGCAGGCCTCACTTGCCTCAATTAAGTTCAGTGTTCACAACTCCACCATAAGAAAGAGACTGAGCAAAAACGGCCTGCATGGCAGATTTCCAAGACGCAAACCACTGTTAAGCAAAAAGAACATTAGGACTTGTCTCAATTTTGCTGAAACATCTCAATGATTGCCAAGACTTTTGGGAAAATACCTTGTGGACTGATGAGACAAAAGTTGAACTTTTTGGAAGGCAAATGTCCCGTTACATCTGGCGTAAAAGGAACACAGCATTTCAGAAAAAGAACATCATACCAACAGTAAAATATGGTGGTGGTAGTGTGATGGTCTGGGGTTGTTTTGCTGCTTCAGGATCTGGAAGGCTTGCTGTGATAGATGGAACCATGAATTCTACTGTCTACCAAAAAATCCTGAAGGAGAATGTCCGGCCATCTGTTTATCAACTCAAGCTGAAGCAATCTTGGGTGCTGCAACAGGACAATGACCCAAAACACACCAGCAAATCCAACTCTGAATGACTGAAGAAAAACAAAATGAAGACTTTGGAGTGGCCTAGTCAAAGTCCTGACCTGAATCCAATTGAGATGCTATGGCATGACCTTAAAAAGGCAGTTCATGCTAGAAAACCCTCAAATAAAGCTGAATTACAACAATTCTGCAAAGATGAGTGGGCCAAAATTCCTCCAGAGCGCTGTAAAAGACTTATTGCAAGTTATCGCAAACGCTTGATTGCAGTTATTGCTGCTAAGGGTGGCCCAACCAGTTATTAGGTTCAGGGGGCAAAATTAATTTTTTTCTCCCTAAATAATAAAAACCATCATTTAAAAACTGCATTTTGTGTTTACTTGTGTTATATTTGACTAATGGTTAAATGTGTTTGATGATCAGAAACATTTTGTGTGACAAACATGCAAAAGAATAAGAAATCAGGAAGGGGGCAAATAGTTTTTCACACCACTGTATAGGTATAATTTAAGCTGAACCTATAAAAACTGCCATTTTGAATTACTCACACTTCCAGGCAATAATTTTGTTGTCTGTGACCTCTTGTGAATTTCAGTCTCAGATTTAGTGTATAAAACACCTGACATTAAGCTTACTACATCACTTTCCTTTTCTTCTCTCTGTCTCTCGAATGCAGGTCAGACGTGTTCCGTGTGTCCATATGGCTGGATGCTGTTCAATTCCAGCTGTTATTTCTTCTCAACTGATTATCTGAAGTGGAATGAAAGTCAAAATCACTGCACCTCAGTGGGAGGCTACCTGGTGATTATAGAGGATGAAGAGGAGCAGGTATGGCCTTTATCATGGTGGCATTTCCACAAAGTGAGACTGATAAAGAACTAAGGATAAGGGAAAACAAAGAACTAAGGATAAGGGAAAAGGGGAATATAAGTGTGGGGAAAGGCTGATGGATGTGAGGAGAGAATTAAGCCAGACATGCAGGTTGTCACTCCATTGTAAAGGAAATTTAAAGATTCAGTAAGCATATTAAGTGATATGTCTATTTTTCAGAATATTTTAACAGCCCTCGTAGACATCAAAGGAGCTATGGATAAATCCTACTGGATTGGACTGACGGATCAGAAGATAGAAGGTCAATATGTATGGGTGAATAACAAAACTCTGAAGTCAAATCAAGGGTAAGAAATTAACTGAGAACAGAAATTAACATGTGTGAGCTAGAGAGGAGCAGAAACTTCATAGGTATGTCAAGGAGAGATGTCATTACTCTACGAGGATTCAAGATTGTGGTTTTAATTAATGTCAATACATTAATTATCCATTCCACTTTCCTTTCCTTGTGATGAAGTTTGTATATTTAAGTCTTTTTGTTCATACAGGACTTCAAACACAAAGTAATAAAAAGTCTACATTAGTGTAAGCTGCCATAGTTCAGGGTGTTCATAAGAAATGAAGACGATTTACTTCATGAGTTAGAAGTACAAAATTAGCAAGAACAGTTGTGTCAGTTGTGTAAATTTATATGTTTAAAGTCTAAATATTCTCAGATGTAATTGAAATTTGTCATTTCTCACCATCTGTTAGAGAGAGCTAAATCTCTAGTAAAAGATCAAAAATAAAATGACATTTGTAATCACTGATCCTGAAATAGTCTAACACGAAATCCACATGCTTGCGTTTTAATTCTGTCATTTTTCTGTCAAATATGGTCCAAAATTGCCTAAAAATTATGCTTTTAAGGGTCTAGTGGCCCAAACATATGAGGGAACCCCAAAATGCTTGGCATCTTGCATAATTAGACATCAATACAAGGTACACAGTATAACGTGCGAGTTTTCCTCATATGAGTCTGAATCTGAGTTGATTTCAATGCATTTATAAGTAATTCTTATCAACACATAAAACAATTTATTTCTATAACCCTTGTCTTGTCAACTTATAGGGTATAATTTGATTCTAATATTTATAAACATAAAGACAAAAAAAAAAAATACACAAAACACCAGACCTTCATTGACTTGTTTGAAGAGGCCACAATGTGTAATTCTTGGCTCAAGAGTTCCGAATTTTTTAAATGTCACTTGACCTCCGGCTATTAATGAATACAAAGTTAAGGACTAAATTTATATCTGACATCAGTTCATTGCATGCCATACTCACTAACATGGTTGCTCATTTTTTTTTACAACACCTTATTGGAATATGGATGGAAATCTGAGTAACGAGAGGAACAATCAGAAAACATGCAGACAGTGATTGAGCCAGGAATAGAACTGAATTAGTAGTAAAAATCTCTACCCCCACACCACTCTTGCAGGAAATGTGTGTCCTGCCCAGGATTAACCATACTTTTATAAAGTTGAGAGAGTAGATTAGCTGACCTAGTATTTGTCTGTGTATTTCTCATATGTACCTAGAGGACCAAGGTGAAAGTCCTTCTAAAGAGACTGTGATCTGTTCACTTTATCAGCCATCCATTATGACTGTGGCGTTGCTGGTGTGCAGGGGCTTTATGCTATACAGGTCTCAGAGTGAAATAAACGTATGCTTTAGAGAAAAGAAAAATGGCAACTACAGTTGAAAGTTCACTTGTGCCACCACACAGACACTTATAAGACAAACTCATTACCCAGTTTAAGAAAGTTAAAATTTTGCAGTGTTTACACTGGGCCCCTATTTTTCATTAAAAAAAAAAAAAACACTGTGATGAAAGTGTTGAGATTTGTAGATGGTGTGATAACAGAAAATGTAAGGAATAATCTTAACAAGTATAAAATAGAGTTCTGTCTCTCCATGGCAGTAACATATGGTTCAATACACAAGGAGCACTAAATAACATGACATTAGGATATTAGTATTGAAACATGATGGGACCTTTGGGCTCATGTATTTCATTTTTATCATTCCTGCATTATCAGTCTAGCTCCAGTAGTTACATGTGAATCCCATACTTGTACTGCTGTTTATCTTCTTCTTCCTATTATTGTATGCCAATTGCTCTATGATTTACTTAACACTCAGAAGATGTTGTTGGTCATCTTTTTCTTTTTACCATGTCACTTTGTTAGTCTACCACTTTTCCATAAGAAACTCACAAGCACTGGTTAGTTTACTGAGGTTGCCACTTCCTCAATTTTTTTTTTTGCATTTCCAGAGAGTATCTTTTAATCAAGACCAGGATCAAAGTTCTAGTCCTAGTAATTTATGAGTAATCATGTGACAGACAGATAGATAGATAGATAGATAGATAGATAGATAGATAGATAGATAGATAGATAGATAGATAGATAGATAGATAGATAGATAGATAGATAGATAGATAAGGAGCATAACTTGTACAGTTGGAAAATCTGAGTGAAGCCATCACAACAACACAGAGTTGGAGACAGTTTGGCAGCCTCATGGTTGATAATCCAACACCTCAATCACCATAACAAATATTTAATTTGTCACAATAGCAGAAACATGACTCGTGTAATATTAGGAAATATACAGTGTGTTTGATTTGTTTTTAACTAATTCTCTAATACAGTATTTATGCATGAGAAAATAATCGTAGATTACATTACTGTTTTATTTTGTATATTAATGTAACTACTACAATCACATACAATACAATATACAAAAGTGACTAAATAATAGTGAAAATCATATCATCAAACAGAGTATTAGTGTCATGACGAGTCCATGTGGAGTGCAGTCATCATTCCAATTCTGGTGTATAACGACTCTTCTTCTCATGTAGGTTTTGGGGTAAAAAGGAACATGACAGTGGGAAAGACCCAGACAACTGGACTGATAATGGGAAACTTCCCGCTGGAGAGGACTGCGTACACATACAGAAAACACAGCGCTACAGTGGCTGGTATGATATTCACTGTGAAAGACCTTTGAAAAGGATCTGTGAGGGAGCAGCAGCAACCTTTCCAGCTCATGTCTAAATTGTACATGGGAGAAACTGAATCATCGTCTTCACTCTTCGGGGTAGCTTTTATTGTATATGCACTTGGATAACATTATTGCTAACAGTTTGGAAAGGAACGGCATTGTCCCAAATGGCTTCCCTCTTTTTAAAGAATACTGGACAAACAAGTGGAATACATGAGGTTTGGGGAATTTTCCTGATATTGTGTTCACATAAAAATAGATCTGCCTTAATAATGTATAATATTTGAAATTCATATAATACAGCCAATTTATACAAGTAGTATAAAATATATTTTATATTTTTGAACTGACTTTGAAAATATTTTGGTTTATTTAATACAAAATGGTTACATGAGAATTATAGGAGACTCAGTTGGGTCTACACTTCACTTTCCAGTTGATTAAAAAGGCCTTTTGCTTAATTTTAACACACACAGTTAACTGGATAAGCTGATCAAACAGTCATAATTTAATGATGAAGACCTGGTCCTCCACTGAATAATTCAAGCCTGATTTGAAATCACAGGATAAATGTCTTTGTCTGAAAGATTCAAATTTATATAAATAGATGTGTGAAAAGTTATTAAGAAAAAAGAAAAATGAGACACCTACTCAATTGATAACTATAAAGGAAAAGCTGTAAAATATTCGAATTAGGTAACATTTCTATGAAGTTTAATTTCAATTAAAATGCAGAAGAGTTGCCTCAGCTGAAGAAAGTCAGAATACAAGACAAAGGAAATGTACAGAACATCTGTTCAGGAAGCAGCCCATAAGATTTACTGGATATAATGATTAAAATATGTATGTTTTCATTGTTCTGGCACTTGGGTATTTTCTAATGATAAATAAATATTTGAACATTTTTTCTCAGATTTTTGCTGTATTGTGTGAGAATCATCCAGAGAGCCTGGCCTCTTGTCTTCAGTGACAGAAATGTGACAATATAAGGTCACTTGAAGATTACACATCATCTATGCAAATGCCAGTTCAACCTATTATAGATTGAAAATTACTACAATTGTTACATTTGTTGTTTGCCTAATTTTATATGAATTATCAGGAGTTTGTAATACTGTACAATAATTTATTTTAAATATAATATAATATAATATAATATAATATAATATAATATAATATAATATAATATAATATAATATAATATAATATAATATAATATAGGCAGCACGATGGCACAGTGGGTAGTGCTGCTGCCTCACAGTAAGGAGACCTGAGTTCACTTCCCAGGTCCTCCCTGCGTGGAGTTTGCATGTTCTCCCCATGTCTGTGTGGGTTTCCTCCTGGTGGTCCGGTTTCCTCCCACAGTCCAAAGCCATGCAGATTAGGTGGATTGCCGATCCTAAATTGTCCCTAGAGTGTGGGTGTGTATGCCAAGCGGTGGGCTGGCACCCTGCCCGGGGTTTGATTCCTGCATTGTGTAGATAGATATTCTTCTCATGTTGTAAATAGAGCCCTCAGTTGCACAGTGCTCAGACCCCATAATATTTGCCTGAACAAGAATTGCAAAACTCATCTCTTCTATTCCACCCTTCCATGCTGCTAAAACTCCTTCTCTCTCACTCATTATTAAACAAAAGTTCTACATTTTAGAGATTGATTCTCCCACAGGATCCTTTATTCCTGTCTGCTACCAATTAACTAGCAACTCCTTAACTTGTGCTCCAGTTGTAAAAAATATATATTGATCTATATACAAGTGGGGACCCAAAAATAACCGGAAATATTTTTAAAACGTGTTTAATTTAATTTTCTGTACAAACTACAATTAGTCTCCTTCAAAGTACTCTCCATTGGCAGAAATACACTTATCTAACCATTTGTTTCATTGTTCGAAACATTTTTTAAATTCGTCTGAAGTAATGCCCATTAATGCTCTGGTCATTTCTTGTTCTACCTCTTCGACGTCAGCAAAATGCCTTCCTTTCAAGTCTTTTTTCATCCGAGGGAACAAAAAGAAATCACACGGAGCTAAATCCAGTGAGTAGGGTGGGTGGTTAAGGGTTGTCATACCATTTCAATTACAATATTTTCTGCAACACTTTTTTCAAGAAGAAAACAAAATTTCACTGCTGCGCGTTGCTCACGATAATCGGCCATCGTAGAAAAACGACGCTTGCACAAAACTACTTTTACAAAATTCACTGAACACAAGCACAACCTTCCAGACTGATGCCACTTGGCAGACTGACTTGTGAGGTGTGTAACTAGATCACCCTAGCGGCCAAACCACGTACTACAAGTACCAACCTAACAACAACAAAATTCCGGTTATTTTTGGGTCATCCCTCGAATATATATATATATATATATATATATATATATATATATATATATATATATATATATATATATATATATATATATATATATATATATATATATATATATATATATATATATATATATATATATATATGAAATGTTCAGGTCTGTCCAATTGTCACTACTGAGGCTACCTTGATTTTGGTCTTAATCAAAAGATTATGACCAATTTTATACTGGCCTTACAAAAGCATTTTGTACCAGCAACCCCGGCAAACTGACCTGCACTTATGAGTTTCTTATAGTAAAGTGATAGTTGAACAAATTTAACAAGGCAGAAAGAAAAAGTAGACATTTGCTGAGCATCAAGCAAAGTGCAGAGGCCATTGACATTACGGATGACTGTTATAGGAAGAAGAAAAATGCATATGCTCAGCATCAAGTGCAGAATACAGAATGTGAGAAGGAGAAAAATGCAGAAATGTATGGTCCGCATGTAACTAATCAGGCTACAATTTTGATCTTGGTCTTGATTGAAAGCTTATTGTCTGATAACACTTAATCCCCAAGAACATGGTACATACATGTTCATCATTCATTCAAGTGTACGTATATTGTTTACTGATCATTAAATGTGACAAGCAACTCTATAGCAGGAAAAAGGAAAAAGAACAATGTCGACATTTGTTGAATACAGGATACGGAATACAAGAATGAAAACAGTTCAGATATGCATGCCAACAGACAAGCACTGCTTGGCAGATCCAGTCTATTTTCTGAACATCTTGTTTGTTATAGAAAGACACTGGATGTAGGATAGCCTGTGTTGATCTGATTTCTTGTGGTTCCTAGTATTCATGCAAAAGCAGCATTAGAGACGTCTATCAAGGTAACTTGCATGCCTAAAGACCCTGCTTAATCAAATTTCAGGGTGATGGGCAACCAAGGTTAATTCCATCATTATTTAGCACAAGGCAAAGCCATCTCTGGATGGGGCACTAATCCACTAGAGAGGCCGCACCACTAACCAGTTAATGTACTTTTTCTGTGTACAACGGCACGTTTTTTGTAACTAACTTCTGGCTGCTCACCTTTGGTTATAGACACAGTTTTGCACTTTGATTTTGATAGCAGTTTCTGTTCCTGCTCAGGACAGTTTTCAGAACAGATGTGTATTTCCTGGTCCTGCTGCTATGACGTAAACAAAGCAATGTGTATGAGAGATACATAAAAGAGGAAAGTAAAATAAAACTTCTTATTTTTAGTTAGATGCAGCTACCTTAGACTTATTTAAAACAGTTTGGCATCAAGTGTAGTTTCCCTTCAAGATATTTTAGAACAGGGTTGCCCAATATGTCGAACGCCATCTACTGGTCAATTGCAAAGGTAGTGTGGGTAGATCGCATGACATAAAAAAATAGAGGATGGTTGATAGGCTATCATCCATCTGCACTATGACATTTGTCACTTGATTGACATACAGTGCAGCCAGTCTGGCATCTGGTCTTTTTTGACACACGAGTCACCACATCACACATGTGTGTTCAACTGTGCCAACTGCTTCAAAACTCTAGCAAGCTACTGAGTTGCCTAGTTAGCCTCCAATTTATTTCTACTAAACTTAAGAAAGGGTATAAAAGTGAGTGGGGGAGCTGGACCTAGTAAGAAGCCAAAAACCTACCAGTTTCATACAGAATAGGAGGAGGACTTTTTTTTTTTTTTACAATATCATATTCGAAGTGCATTTCCCTCAACTATCAGTCTACCATTGCTATTCCGACGAAGGGAAACATGGAGCAGCATTTTCGGACTGTTCATAAAAACTTTAACATTAACTTCCCTCCGAAAAGTGAGCTGATAAAGAGAAAGGTGAAGGAACTAAAATCCCAGTTGTCCAGACAGTAGTCATTTTTCTCCCAGCTGACCACAAAAGTGAAGGCAGCCACCAAAGCATCATTCCAGGTGAGTCATTTAATCGTTGAGCACAAGAAGTCCTTTCAAGACGGAGAGATGATAAAAGAGGCATTCGTTGAAGCAGCTGAAGACTTTAAAAACAAACCTGAAATATTTTCTTCTCACATCAAAAAATTGCAACACTGTTTCACCTGAACTCGACTGAATTGTAGGATGAGATTTAGACACTACAAGCTGACATTCAGCTGAAATCAAGGGCTCATGGACAGTTCTGGAACTTACTCACAGAGGAAAAGTACTCCAACACGAGGAAATGTGCTACCTCCTGGACTGCATTATTCGGCTCCATTTAATTATGCGAGTCAGCCGTTTTCCACAATAAAATTATTAAGTCCAAATACTGTTCCACCATGACTGATTATCTGGAAGTGTGCTTGAGGCTGGCTATCAGTATCTACTGCCTGGACTATGCATCCCTGGGTGATTCCATTCAGTGCAAGTCATCAGAGTAAGGTAAGGACAAAAAATGTACATAGTTGTATTGTGCACTATAGGTTCATGCAGTTATGCAAGGTACACCAACATATATTGTAGATTACATTCAAATTCAATTCATAAATACTTTATTTATTCCAAAAGTAAGTTAATAATAATAATAATAATAATAATAAAGAACACTCAATATATTTATAAATAAATATATGTTTTGCATTTTTATAGTAGGTAGGTAGATCATTTTGACTTGGTCATTTATAAGTAGCTCACAAGCTGAAATAGTGTGGGCACCCCTGTTTTAGGATATTCTGGTTTGATTTCCTTAAGACATAGACTAAAATCTTCTAATGGAAGGTGACCTAAGATGTGGTTTTCAGTACACAAAAGAGGAGTGACAGCCACTACTTAAAGCACATTTTCTGGCTGCTTTCTTTACAGGGACAGATGAACAGATCTTGAATAGGATTGCTGTTAAGATACACGCCTATCTCAGTGTGACTGAGTGACAGCCTACTAGCTACCAATGACTATGTGTAGATTCACATCTAGAAGACAGTCCTGTTCTGTTCTCAAACATTCCTGCAGGACTGATGATTGGTTTGTTTGAGCCTAGACTGTTGTCTGCATGCAGAATTGTTTAACATGGTGACGCTGAAATGGTATCCACACAATCTTGATGGGTAGTAACCTTAATAAAGAAGAATAGGCTTTCAAGAAATGGAGATCACTGTCCAACTGCTTTACTCTTCTGCCATCATAATCATTATCCATATTAACTGCAAGGATCACTACACAAATTACATTTAATGAAGCAATGATCAGTACTGAAGTTTTATACCTGAAAAAAAATTAACTGATTTGGAGCAGCCACTGCATCAGAATATATGACTCTAATCTTTTCAGGCAAAACCTCTACTACCACCTGAGGTGAAAAAACAGAGGAGGCCAGAATCAGGGATTTAAAGACAATCTCAAGACCTTTCTTACAAAAATCTAGATGAGGATCACTAGCTCTTAGGCCCTAGCCATGGGATATCCTCTATGGCTTTGGATGATTTGTCAAATGACGCTTTATTGTTTTAGAAAAAACACCTCCTTCATGGACAATCCAAAGACAGCAATCAGAGGAGAAGGAAAACCAGATATGCATAGCAGCTTTTAAATATAATCTTCTCTGTATGATAGTTTGGAGCTTAAGAATTGAAATCTTCAGCCGTCTAAACTCTTACATACTGTATATCCTTCGTTGACATTGTTCTGTCTATTTTCCAGCCTAAAATGCCTTATCATGACCCCCTTTTACCAGTTTTGATTTCAAAACATCCCTTGCGTTTTCCTTGATCTGTTCTAGAAAAGCCTCAATATAATGTTCACATTTACCTCTGTCAATTTTCTGCTTTTGCATCCTAATTGTAATTTTATGTTTTAAATATTACTTGTTTAAATTTAATGGAAGATTACCCCCTTATCTACTTTATTTTTGTTTCTAATACATTTTATTGCTATAGAGTCTTTCATGCTATTTTTTAATTCATTTACTACATGCTTATTTGTTTATCTAGGTCATTACTGCAACTCTCCCAAACTTTTATACACTCAGCAGTAAATGCAGTACTTTTGTCAGCTTACGCTTGTCTTTTAGACCACAAAAAGCTGCAGAGAGAGGTGGTCATCGGCTGTTCTTTCTAAAATGATTTATGCTGGCAGCGTAGTCAGTTTACACCACATCCTGCCACGGCTTACAGTATATTGTTGCACTTCTACTTAATTTCTACTTAATGTGCTAAAATGTCAAATAGCTTACTTCCTCTTTTATTAAACAGAGCCAAACGTCATTTACAACATGTACTAATCACCAACATCAGTATTCCTAACTAAAAGAGTTAGCAACATAAAACCAATACAAATTTCATAAACTTTATTTTAATTCACTATTTGCAAAAATAATTACTTTAGTGCCTATATCTTCAAAATGATGCATCACAGTTTTACAGGAGAAATTGGTGCATTCATCTTTGCATAGGAACATCTGGAAAACTGTGGGAATAAAAAGCTATTTCATTCAGCCCTACAGTGAAGTCCCTCAGCTCTGTGTCTGTCAACTCATCTGACATGAATGTTTCAGCAAAATTTCCCTTTAATGACCAAAAAATCTTGGGGGTCATGATTTTGAGTTATTTTTATTTAGTTATTTATGACAATAATGTACAATAGAATTAAAAATAAACAACTTAAATTTCAGTTTGTGATATTGCTACTATACCGGCATCCTCCCCCACCATCGTAGCCAACTCACCACCAGGTGGTGATCAGTTGACAGCTCCGCCCCTCTCTTCGCCTGAGTGTCCAAGACATGTGGCCGCAAGCCCGACGACATGAACACGAAGTCGATCATCGAACTGAGGCCTAGGGTGTCCTGGTGCCAGGTGCACATATGGACACTCTTATGCCTGAACATGGTGTTCGTTATGGACAATCCATGATGAACACAGAAGTCCAATAACAAAACACCACTCGGGTTCAGTTTGTCATAGTGTTTGTACTAATGATGTTCAATGTTCTTAAGTAAAAACAGAAAGTGTGAATATTAACCCATTATAGGTATTTTAGTAAGATTTCAATTCTCAAACCAAAGACTGACATTGAATGTATGCTATGAAGCAAGACAAGATTTTGTTATGATATTTAATTTGAATATTTTTAATTTCACTTGTATGTATGGAGTGTAAACAAGTGCTTTATAGTGCCCGACCCGGCATAGAATACGCAGAGGCACATGTTCACACTCAAAGGCTTTTATTTTTTTCAGCTGTGTGACACGTCTTCCCCGTGCCACACAGAACAAACACAGTCCAAAGCACAAACACACAAAAAACCAAACTTTCCTGCTCCACCACTCCTCCCAGGCAACCTCGTCCTCTTCCTCCCGATTCTGGCTCTCTGTCTGGAAGGAGGCGGCCCCTTTTATTAGGACCCGGATGAGTCCCAGGTGCTCCCCTTGACGTCACTTCCTGGTGTGGCGGAAGTGTCAGGAAAGCCCCTGGAAGCACTCCGGGTCGTCTTGGAACTGTTTCCGGGAGCACTTCCTGGTGTGGCGGAAATGCTGCCATCCAGGACTCCCCAACTGACTGGGCGCCCCCTGGCGGTGGCCACGTCCTCTCACGGGCATCCCAGCTCCGTCTCTGTGGCCCCCAAATAGACCCGGGCTGCTGCCCTCTCGTGGCCGAGGAGAAGTATTGTCCCCGTTGGGGACTGTCCAGGCGTCCCGGCCAGGCAGTGCCCCCGTACATCTGTGACAGGAGTATATATCCACTGTCACAAACATGAGCAGTGGAGATGGTGGTGGTGGTGACTCCTCACTGATGCACAGGGTTACACTATTTACTAACGACTCTTCTCTTCCTCCCTCTGCAGACCAAATGATTGACAACCTTACCACCTATGATGTCACTTCCAGTGTCGAGCCACCTGGACCTACCTCTTCCTGTATGGCCTGTATTTAACTGGAGGTGTCACCATCTTGGGTAGTCTATTTTCAAACTTATAGAGGTGTGTCTGTGGAGATGTTTCTCTGCTGAAAAATGCTTTACTATTTTTGCATTTACAATATAAAGGGCCGCTGTATCGCTCCAAACATTTATCTGTCTTTTCCTCCTTTATACCACGTAACCTAGATGTGACATTTTGGCTATTATGTGACGTTATAATATGCTTTCCACAAAGAGAGAACACTAAGGCACTAAGGAAGCCAAACTGTTAATTTATGAAGTAAATAAAAACAAGAGAGGGATGAATAAAAGGTAAAATGTAAAATATTAAAAAGAAACTGTCTGAGGTGGGATCGCAATGTGTGACGAGCCAGGTTTGTGGCATTGTACATTTTTAAATAAATAAAGGTGGTGTGGCTCAGACTGAAAGGAGGATGTAAGGAACATCAACTGGAGGTCTTTTGGATGTCAAGCAGCAGCAGGTTGGTGGTTGGTGGCAGGATTGGCACTCCAGCCACTGTAAAAAAACTTCACATAGCTCTGAGATGACAGACAGGACTCCCTTCTACTCTCTGTGGGAGAGTCAAAACCATCAGAGAGCCAATAGGGTCAAGCCTGTTTGGGATCTGAACTGGTGTAGTGTTTAGGTGTCACTCACAGCACCAAAGCACTCAGGTCTCAATTTACGGTGGCCCATCTGGGTAGGTGCGTGGAACTTCTTGTTTCTTCTTCTGCTGTTGGAGAAGCTATGTGTACTCCGCATTTCAGTGGCGGCACTCTCTGAGGTACTCAGACCTGGGATTGGCCAGATCTCTGTAGGTGGGTACACTTATTATTGGTCTGGTCGCTTTGATGGCCGTCATACTCGAGGAGTAAAATTCAAAATTAGTGTTTGCTGTCTTACACCAAAAACTATGCAAACTCTACAATCCACCCCTTGAACCCTAAAAACATGTCCATCAGATAAAACTCCGATGCTAGGGATTGTTACAAACAGCAGAAATATTTTGTAAAATGTCTTTGCATATGATGAATACATGAATGATCATAGGAAGGACTCCTGTTCACAAAAGAGACCTTCACTTTATCTATCAAATAAATCTACATCATTTTCCATACTTGATTTATTCAATCAGTAGAGAGCTCTGACTGCCACTAGTTCTGGTGAGAGTATGTTGGGAAAACTGTATGGGGCATCAAGTGTCTTCCCGTCCACCGAGTCACCACTGAAATCTGCACCCAACAGGTGAAAATCCCGTCCTGTTAATTACTTAAGTACTGATTTTTTTTTTAGATTTCTTCCACTACTCTGTATTACAATAACATTAATACAGTCCTTCCCTATTGTGGTCATGTTCCACTTCAGAAACTAAAACCTGACAATGACCTACTGTAAATTACATCATATTACATTTATATACAGTAATTCAACATTAGCCAGTTCCATGGAATCTCATAAATTCTCTAACGCTAACCTCACAGTCCTGTACTCCATTTTAGACATTGTCAAAAGGCCCAAAGCTTTTTTAACCTTAGTTGCACTTGCAGCATTTTTTTAGTTTTCATCACCTTATTGGGTTTTTAATTTTAGCATGATTGTCATTACTGGACAAAATGTATTCATTTAATAATTACATAATTTAGCATCAAAACTAATATTCCAATTTAGAATTTGAAGATGAAAATGATCAGATTAATTTAACTTTCATGTCCACTTCCTTAAATTATACCTCTAAGTTTATATCTTCCTCTGAGGCCTGCACCCCTTCCATTTCCAAATTACAGCAGCCATGAAACGCACACCAGCTTTGGAATGATCTGTGCTATGGTGGTCAGCTGAGCTGTAGTTTTAGTAGGCCTAGGCCTGGTGGAATCACAGAACTGAGTGCTGCTTGCCACCCCTTCGAATGTAGCAAAGGTTATAGTGCACCCACTTTGGAGGACTACTGGCAGAATATTAATAACTAGCCGACGCCCGCTGTAGCATATAGACACAAACTTGTATACAAATACAAGTTTACAGACTTTTGGACATTGAGCATTCCTTTTAGGTGACACCCCACTCCTTGTATTCACTAAGCGCATCACCTGTCCAAAGGAAGACTCTTTACTGCTTTTCTGCCACTGACCTTCCACTTATATTTCTTTACACCTTCCATCACCCATAAAGCACAAAAATTGTTATGACCTCCAACTAATGGGCCTGAAAAAAATTGTAGAAAATAGCCTGTGCCAGAGTTACCATTTAAACACTAAAAATTATATTAACAATAACCCAACCCTATGATAGTTATCCATTCAAGTAAAGTGTCACCCAAGTTAGTTAGCATAGCGGGCTAATACATGTCATTACCCAGGCTACAAAAATCAAAACAAATGCTAAATAACTTTGTTCTTTGTCTGTGTTGTCCTTTTTGTCTTATTCATGAAATTCCTAAAATTGTGTCCTAACTTCTCCTACCTTGCCCTTAGAAACCACCCTCCCTCTTAATACAATGCATCCCATTATATGTGCTTTAGGAAAGGAACACTTAGCTTGTCTAGGTGCAGTTAAAGTGCTGTAAATTCAGTTCATCCTGTTTCATTTGAACAAAATAATTCAAACTTAATCTAAACAGTCT
The DNA here is from genome assembly GCF_016835505.1 of Polypterus senegalus. Classification (NCBI taxonomy): domain Eukaryota; kingdom Metazoa; phylum Chordata; class Cladistia; order Polypteriformes; family Polypteridae; genus Polypterus; species Polypterus senegalus. Next base: position 227,865,409 of record NC_053157.1, on the reverse strand, counting down.
GTGCGGTTCAAAAGTTGAAAATTTTCCATGACACACAGACTGTTATATTAACATGAGAAGTTTCACACTTACTGCTTCACACTTTACTTAAAAGTTTTTCATCATTTAAAAAGCACACAAGGTAGTGTAGATGCCCTAGAAGATGGTTGGATGGAGATGGAATCCTTACCCGGCCAGGATGCCGTAATGGAAGGATGGACTAAATGGGGGCAATATGTGGCAGAGGCACCTTATGTTTCCCATCCTGATTTGGATTCACAAAGGTTACAAGACCTGTTTATTGTAAAATCTTTGACAAGAACAGGCCATTCAACCCAAAGTTTACTAATGCTATTCACCTAATTTCTCTTCTGCTCTCTTTGTGTAGAAACTCATTTTAAATTGACAACTGGCATTCACTGTATCGATTACCTTTATAATTTTAAACAATTATTTAATCATGTCACCTCCTAATCACTGCAATGGGTTGGCACCCTGCCCGGGATTGGTTCCTGCCTTGCATCCTGTGTTGGCTGGGATTGGCTCCAGCAAACCCCCGTGACCCTCTATTAGGATATGGCAGTTAGGAGAATGACTGACTAACCTCTTAATCTATTTTTGCTTAAATTAAAAAGGTTCAGTTTCATCAATTGTTGCTCATAGCACATACCTCTCAATCCCGGAATCTGCCTTGTCACCGCACTGTAGACTTTTGCCAGCACTGCGATGTGTTTAGTGCACAGTGTACTCCAGATGAGGCTTTACTAGTATGTTATACAGTTTAAGCACAACTTCTCTTGACTTGTTTTCTATACATGATATACTGTATATAATGTAACATCCTTCTTAATAGCCTCTGTCCACGGTCTGGATGTAGATAGTGAGTCCATTATGACAACCAGGTCCTTTTTATTCCTTCAAGTTTCAGAAATCTCTTAAATCTCACATTTTGTGTTTAGGTACTGCAAGAATGCATCTATTACTCATTTACCCTTATGTAACAAGACCTTAAAAATCATTCTTTGGGTCTCCATAGCATTTACAAAGCATCAATAAATGTTTATTTATCTCTGTAATGTGATCTACTAACACAACTTCACTTTGGAGTGGTCTGAGGTGGCTTAACTGAGACATTTTTCTCTTGATATTCCATTTTTAGTTTAAGACCTGTGAATTTTATCATCAAGTCAATACTCCACACTGCACAGAGATGATTAACCTATCTACTGATGTTTTGTAAGTGTTTAAGACCAAAAAAAGCCTTTGCTAAGGTCTTGTTACATACATTTATAGGAGTAATAGATGCATTTTTGCTGTACCTAAACTAAAGTGTTACCCATGTTTACTTTCTATGTGTAACACCTGTGGTAGAATTCAAACATATTAATTAAAAAAAAGAAACATATCCTCTATCAGGACAATTTTGATAAATCAGGCAGAAGAAAGCTTGTCCATCTGCCTCATTGATTTACCCTTGCAGCACCATGATGAAGAGGGAGCATTCATTGCAGCAGTCTGTTACAGAATGATCACAGAATAAAAGCTGAAGCTCATACTTATTGCTAACTGAATTTTCATAACAGTGCGGAATTAATGTATACACATCACCTGACATTTACTCTGATTGGTTTGTTGGCTTATACTCAAATGACTTATTGAAATAAAAGTCTTATTTGTTACAGACTTGTTATTTTTATATCTTTTAGGTTTAGCCCTCTAAATCTCTGTGTATGTAACTGCTGTCCAGTCTTGTTATTTGAAGGATATCTGCTGATCTCCTAATCATATGTTTGGTGTATTACTTCTGCCTTCTCTTGGTACATTCTTGTCTTTGTTGTTCACTTAATCTTTATCTGGTTTCCTGATATACCTGAAGATGTTTTTGACATTAATTAACCCTAAGATGGATTCTATATTTTAATTCGGAAAGCATAGTAACTTTACTAATTTTTCTTCCACACTCCTTACATTTACTACATGCCATAACTCTGCCCAAAGTCTGAATTTCTGTTCAGGTCCCTCTTTAATGGTTCAGCTGATCCTAGATGATCTACCATTGCACCTGGCTTACTATAATTTGCAAACTTAATAAACATTTTTTTGCATTTCTATCTAGAACAATTACTGTAAATGAAGTAAAACAAGCAGAGCCCCAACAGTGCCATCACTTTTAACACAACTGTTTATTTTCACTGTTCAGAAGAAACATGCAAGTAAGAATTTCAGTGTACTTCCTTCATGTGGAAGTAAACGTAAATGTATTTCTCATACGGTTCCTCATGCCATAACTTTTTGCTTTCTGTGTTTAAGCAAATTCTGCACCCTTGTACACACGTCTTTAATTTTGATCACAAACCTCTCAAGTGGAATCTTAGAATAAATTATAAATAATATCATGTGCACCTCTTTGATGGTATGGATTTGTTGCTTCCTCGTAGAACTTGTGCTGACTGTTCATTAATACTCGATCCTTTCCCTAATAAAGGATTGCATTAGTATATCAGGAATATATGTTTTAAGGATTTAAATGTGTATACTCTCTAACCTCTTTAGGCATTCTGTGGTGTTGATACTTGGCCATTGTTTTATGCTTTTTCACTCGTCTATGAGAACGAAATGGCCTCCATTTGCAGATGAAATGATGCTGTTCCTGCGGTGGGTTGGCGCCATGCCCAGGATTGGTTCCTGCCTTGCGCCCTGTGTTGGCTGGGATTGGCTCCAGCAGACCCCCGTGACCCTGTATTTGGATTCAGCGGGTTAGAAAATGGATGGATGGATGGATGATGTTGTTCAGAATGCAGCTGACCACAGATAGTTTGAAATTTCAGTTCAAACCACCCTGTATATTTGTATACAGCTTGTTTGCATGTTTATGTTTATAACATCTAATGATATTCTGTTTATATTTGGTGTTTATGTTGCATCTTTTATTTCTCTTACTTAGGATGGTGCATTGAACATGCTAATGAGAATACACTGAATTGAACAAATTGAATCAAATGCTCAAACTGCCCCTTGTTTGTGTTCTTCACTCTGCACGGGTTTGATGACATCCATCATCACCACCACTCAATGCTTCTTTTGTTCTCCCAGGGCCTTTCTATTCTTGTGCCATCTTCTCTATCCGCTAATTCCATTTTGTAGGAATCCACCATTACAAGAATGCAAAAATGAATGTGAGGTCTAACTTATGTGGGCAGAAACTTTAAATCAAGGTGTTACAGCCCTGGCTTTAAAAATGAATTAGAGAATGAATGTGTGAATGTCTGCGTGGGTTTCCTCCGGGCACTCCGGTTTCCTCCCATGGTCCAAAGACATGCAGGTTAGGTGGATTGGTGATTGTAAATTGGTTTTGGTGTGTGTGTGTGTGTGTGTCCTGCGGTGGGTTGGCACCCTGCCCGGGATTGGTTCCTGCCTTGTGCCCTGTGTTGGCTGGGATTGGCTCCAGCAGACAACCATGACCCTGTGTTCGGATTCAGCGGGTTGGAAAATGGATGGATGAATGGATGTGTGAATGGATGAATGGAAAGATACAATAGGTGTTTAATAATAATGTCATTTAATTAAAAATATTGGAAACAAATGTACCTAATCATGTGTCCATTACTGTGAATATTATTTTTTATTTTTTTTTATCTTATTAGTCTGCTCATTTGTACACTACTTTATAAAGATATATGCACTGTTAAGGTTTGCACATCTCTAAAAAAGGAACCAGAAATTGTATTAAAAATAACTTTTTAGCTTATTGTAAAGAGAGCAACAGTAGCAAAGGAAATAACTGACTTTGGCCAAGTGGTGAGCTCAGCACTTAGTCAGCTCCTTGTTTTCTCTTCTCATTTTTAGGCTATTTATGTATTAAAATGGAAATTAAGTCTTTATTGAGAACATTCAGTTTTGCAATTCCTTTGAATAAAATTCTCTCTCGTAAACAGCTTCTGTTTGTCATTGTAATGTCCTGAGTTTTGAACCTCATGAAGATTAAAACTCCGGCCTGCTATCATCATAAAACCGAATCCAGAGCGTCACTTATGCCTATGGATATTTCAAACACTGCTGCTGTCTCAATACTGATATAGTCTCCAGGCTCATGGTGAAACTCAGAACCATTAAGGCTTTCTGATAAGTGGTCCGTGGTGCTGTGTTGATTTAAATTAAATAATCATGCCATATTAAGTACAGGCTCTGGTCAGGTGAGGGTGTGTGCAAATACACTTTGCTTTAAGGACGGTTGGGATGTTTGGCCGATTATGTATGCACTTGAAGATACGAGTGTCAGTCAGATGCCTCATTATTGCCACAGAGGGAGTGGTGGCCCACACCTGCACCCAATTAGGAAGGCTGTGTATAAGAGGGGCCTGCACGGCAGAGAGACGGAAGAGAAAGAAGATCGAGAAGAGAAAGACAAATGTTAAAGGATAGAAGGCAGGATAAGCAGAGAGCGAGTAGAGGAGCAGAGAAGGGAAGAGGCTGGCAGCTGGGAGGAAAGCCCCTTGGTGAAGCGTGGGGTAAATGCTCTGTCTTGCAGGGAGTCACTCCCACTGAGTGTTTCATGGGAGTGTCGAGTGACACAAGGCAAGAGGCTCACTCCTACGTAAGGCTGAGGAAGGCAGCAGGCAATGATGGAGCAAAGGGAGGCTCAGTGCAGTGCCCTGCGTGGGAGCTATGGATAGCAGGGACCCAAGCCTGGCAGCAGGAGCAGAAGGTCCAAGGAGAGGATAAACGTGGCACTTACTGGAGAGCCATGGACCGTGTACCTGAAAAAGAAAATTGTCTGTACCAGTCTGTTGCTGCAAGATCTTGTGCACAGTAAGCAGTGGAAACATCAGCTTAAGAAGAAGCACCAAGGTCGTGAGTTTTTAAACAGACGGTCCTGCCTGTGTTTTTAACCTCATTTTCAATGGAATATTTATCGACTTGGTTTTAACCTTCAATTTCACTAGGATTATTTACTTCTTTATAGAGGATTGCATTGCTCTATTGAGCACCTTGATTGTAAGTAAAAGCACTGAACAATGCTGTATGTACCCCTTGCTGCATGTGTATGTCCTCATTTGTCTGGTTAATTTTGGTTATGACTATAAATAATCCGGGTTCAAAAGACTCCTGGAATGAGAAGGCACCATGGAGTCAACCCGCACCATCACAGACTGATTTATACCACTGCGTCAAGCCTACACCGTTGCCATATGTCAAAAGCAGTTTATACTTCTTATGCTTTTATGAGCATATGTCTGAACGCTAGCTGGCATTGTTTGTAATATGCAAAAAAAGCAAATGATTCATTAAAATGCAGGCAGCTATTGCCTTCTGGGATTACCATTCCTCTTGCTACACATTTTCTTCTACAGGTGAATGTATTCGTCCTTCGTATTTTTCCCATTTTTCATACATTCAGCAACTTCCAATCTGAAAGATGAATGGAAAAATGTTACAGGAAATATGTAGTTACATATATGGATTTTGCACCACAGTCCTCAGGAATGTTATTTTGTGTCACTGAATGCTGAAATACTGCGTATGGATGGAATGATAATAAAGCCACTTTACTTGACTTACCAAACTGGACAATCTGAGTTGTAGGGGTCTGCATAGGTTTCACATTGACGCAATACGTGGTCTCATATTTGAGGAAGTGCACATCAGAGAATGCTGTAGGTTACATGGGTGACCGAGTACCTACAGTGCAGGCTCAATGCATAAGTATAAATCAGCCTTAACATAGCCTTTCATAGTCACTGTCCCCAGTGACTACTTCCAGCTTCTTCCAATGTTACTCAGACTCTTCAAAACTGCAGAGTGGTCTTCTCTTCCATTGCAGTTGTGCATCTAGTGAAAGAAGGCTCAGCAGCAAGGGCCTTGGGGGAAATGTTTTCAGGTGGGTCAGCAGGATGTCTGACACTGCACTTCTGTGCAGTTATAAGGGGACAGAAGAACATCATTGTGAGGAGCTGTAGATGTAACAATCTCTTGGATGTTTTCCTCCCTGAACTGACACTGAGACTCTCCTTCAGCAACTCACACGACTCCAACAAGTCCATTTTTGCTGATCTGCTGTGCTCCTTGCTTTCTAAGTTGTTCTGTAGATCTTCCAATTGTCCATGTGTCTGACACTAATGTAGCACTATGTGATGCTTACTAGTGCTGGCCCGATGGATTTTTTCTCATTTGATCTCTCTTTTTTAAGTTATCTACTGTCTTTAGAAGAAATGTTTGCTTTAGCCAAATGGAGATCATAATACTGTGGCAGACTTGCCCCTTTTACAGGCTTCTCTGGAGGTGGCATTGACAACAACAACAACATTTATTTCTATAGCACAATTTCATACAAATAATGCAACTCAAAGTGCTTTACATGATGAAGAAAGAGAAAAAATACAAAATAAATAAGAATTAAAACTAGGGAATACTAATTAACATAGAATACAAGTAAGGTCTGATGGCCAGGGAGGGCAGAAAAAACAAAAATAAAGCTGGAGCTGGAGAAAAAAATAAAATCTGTGGAGGTTACAGGCCACCAGAGCACCAAGCGCCAGCAGAAATTCACACCCAATCTGCCGCTGTTCGTTTTCAAATAATAGAGCATAGAGAGAAGTGTGTACATTGTAACATGTACACACGTTGTAAATGTAGGAAGGACGGTCCTTGTGTTTGTGTGAACTGTTAACATTTGAATCTGATGATTGCATATTGCGCTGAATTTACTGCTCTGTACTATTCTGTCCTCTGCATGTCCTGGAGTACAAAAGAAACATCATACATACATGTGGGGACTGGCAAGATCGGGGAAAAAAAAACACGCGGTCACTGATTACAAACTGCAAGATGTCTATGTTTTGTTTTTTTACATCATAGACCATAAGGTGCATACTAATTCAGCGTGAGCAGGAACACTCAATAAAACTGAATAAAAAAAAAATCAAGTGACAGTGGAATACGAAGAAGGCAGATTCGCCAGCGTCTGTGTGTCAGCTTTTATCCCTCCAGATCAGGGCCGGATTAATTTGGGTGCTATTGATGCTGCAGCATTAGGCCCATTCCTGAAATAGGCCTAGATGAAAACAAACGAGAATTTTCCGGAAGCTGAACAGTTTTCCTTTGCTTTATTAACCTCAAAATAATTCTTAGAATAAAATTTGGAGTCCGACTTTCAGACGCCTAGACACAGCATTACTTATTATACAGTTACTATTGTTCTTTGCACTTTGACGTAACTATAATGTTGTTGTGTTTATTGTTAACTGAAAATTTCGAGTTAATGCTATCAATTTTACATTAAACAGTTTACTTAGTAATTTAGCTGTGTTTTTTGCAATATCTTGGGGAGTCTTGGCACTTTATTATTGTTCGGTAAGTGCCACGTAGTAAATTTTTCACCTTGAAAGTTAGTTGTACAGTAAAAATCGATGGCTATTTAAATGGTTATCTGTAAAGGTAAAACTAAAAGCCGGCCTGCTGGCCCAGCATGGATGTTTAGAATTTTTTAAATCCTCAACAGGATTCTGATCTATTATGAAATTTAAATCGTGGACAAATTTTTACCCTCAAGAGCCTGAACTGAGTCACTTTGACCTAATGTCTCTGCAAATTCATTTTTTCTTACTCTGTTTCGTAAGAGAATTGCAAAATTTTGTGTATTTCATTGTTAGGTTTTCTGCATTAAGTGCACTTTTCATACAATTGCTATTGAATATTGATGTTACATAGTTTGATGTTAATCTCGAGTTGTTATGATACTACATCGTTATTATTATTAATGTTCAATAAAGGCTGGCTGGTTGCGTCGCAAGCAATTAAGGCTCCTTGGTCGGTCTGAGTGCGCATGTACGGTGAGTGTTGAATGCACATGCATCAATGCCCAGAAGAAATAGGCCTTTTTTGTGCTGCAGCATTAGGCCCAATTTCGTCTTAATTCGCCCCTGCTGCAGATGAGAGAATGTCCAGTTCCACTGTCTCAAAACACCACTCACATCTCCGGTTATTCCCAGTTTCAAATAAAAACTAATAGCGTCAGATCCCTTTAGTATGTATCGTGATCGTGATTTAGAGAGAATAAAAGTGAAAAAAAAAGGTAACATTTACAAGTCCTATAAATGTACATTGTGTGTTACAGACGCAAACCAAGTGTATGTGTGTACTGTATAATATTAACAATAAGAGCAGCTCACTACTGAAAACGGCAAATATAGGAGTGAGTTGGGATCGAACCGGGGATTACAAGTCAGCAAATCTTACCGCTACGCCACGAAAGCTGTTGTCTTTTCCTTGACTCTTTTGTGAAAGTGTTTATTTGATCTTTGGACTTCAGGCTTCATACATTATACATTTTGTCATTTACTACTAAAATATGAAAAATGTTTCTGTTTTAAAAATGTGTTTTTATTGTAGAAACGGAACACACATGAAAGGCGTGTGTTCCAAATAACGATCTATTATTTCCACTCTAAAACTCCACTTCACTTCCAGATATTCAATCAAGGCATGAGCTGGGAGAAATTTGTGCACGTTCTAAGTCGGTGGGGGAATGGAATAGCCGGCTGCTTGTAGCTTGTCTTTATCAGCACATTTAGAGGACAAAGGACGCTGGCGGAGAAGTGTGATGGGATTTAAGGTGGGCCGGATCTACGAGTTTTTTTCGTAGGCTCTGGTAATTCTAGTTTTAAAACCACCATCTTTACAAACCCTCGACAGTTGTGTTTTGGACTCCATACTGAGAACATCTCTGTGCTATTTAAAAAATCCTTTTGCAGCCAAGAATAATATACAGGTGGCTGTCCCAAACCTTTTTTAAGTGTGTTGAGTCTATTCCTTTTACAGTGGTGTAGCCAGCAGGATGATGAACTCCTGGAGAGAACAGAAGTCAGGCCAAAACAAAGACTCGACACACTATATACAACGCAAGAAAAATCAGATGAGTAAGTACTGCTCCCGAATCCCAGAGTGGGAGTCAATCAGGGCGTGTCAGGGAAAGTTTGAGTATGCTTCGACACATCATTCTGTTAAATGTTTGTGGAAAAGTAGAAACGAAATGCACAGGATAGAGCCTGGTGAGTCTGGGAACACACTGGGGACTTATTATGGTCTTCTGAGTATAGGGACTGCCCTTAAAAATACTCTACAAAAGGCAAGCCTTTTGATAAAGATGTGAAAAACCCAGGCTGGCAGGTGAAAAACCTAATGGCCTGGAATTATAAACCTGCTAAAGCAGCCAAAAAGCAGGCAATGGCTTTATGGGCTAAAGTGGGGCACTGGCTACAACCACATAAACAATCGAGCTATCAAATAGTGGAGCAAGTGGCCTGCCTGAAAAAATCACCCAGCCAGCCTGGGGCTATACTGATATTGTCTCGCTAGCTGAGGCAGTTGAACACCGCAAGGCAGAAACCGGCTTGGGAGTATCCAAACGGGACTTGTGTGAACCCGGGTGTACTTGCATCCCTAACATAGAGTTTCATAGCTACAATGCGAAGCGTACTCAAGTGGAACCTGGGACGCATCAGCCAGCTCCGTGAAGCAACAAAGGGGTCTGCGGAATGATATGGGGGGAGGCGAAGTGTGCGCTTGCTAACCCTCTGGCCTTTTCACATATGGGGGAAGTGCTAGTCAATGGAATTAAGGTTACAACTTTATTTGAATCCGGCAGTAACATTTCTATTGTTGCTTGCCATCTGATGTTACCGCGAAAGTGGATAAAGATTAAAACCTGCATTATTTGCATTCACAGAGATGTCTAGTGTTATAGATCCGCCAACTGTTATGTATGTCTGGATGGCGTATTAAAAAAGTTGACGGTGGCGGTGATGAATAATCCTCCTTTCCCCGTGATATTAGGCAGAGATTGGGTTGACATTAAAAGCAGTAACACAGACACTTCTTCTCCAAGATCACTAGGTTTAGTCACGGATGCAAAATTAGCACCCTCAACTTCTTCCATGCCATGTATACAACCGGCTGGAGAGCGGAATTCGGCATCTGGTGATGACGAGAAATACCCGGGATGTCTCAGCCAGATACGTCATCAACAAGCACTGATTGGACTAGGAATGTAACCCCGCCCTTTGAGGTCGAATCCGATCCCCTTACACGCCTGCAGTTTCAGTTCAGGCAGATCCCGGCTTCATTTAAAAGAGAGCAGTGGAACGACGACTCCCTTAAATTTGCAAAGAATGCAGTCGTTCTGATAGATGGCCAATGCACATTACATCCGATGCCACAAGGTCCTCACTTTGTGTTAAATAATAACCTGTTGTACCGGGTGGCAGAACATGAGGGAGAGATAAGGTCACTGTTGTTAGTACCACGGACTTACCGGCAACAAGTCTGTGAACTAGCATATACCCATCTCCTGGGAGCCCATTTGGGACCGAAAAAAACACTTGAGCGGATTTAGCTCCTATTCATTTGGCCTGGGATTAATAAGGAGGTCCTCCACTTTTGTACATCCTGTCCGGAGTGTCAATTGAGGCAGATTCTTAGGAGGGACCGTGCTCCGCTAGTTCCATTACCCTTAATAGCTGTCCCTTTTGAGCATATTGGGGTTAACCTGGTAGCCAGAGGTCATAAATATATAATGGTCCTGGTAGATTATGCTACCCGGTTTCCGGAAACCTGTTCCGCTGCGCTCAGCTACTTCAAAAGCTATTGCACAAGAATTAGCAGGGGTCTTTGCACTTACCGGCATCCCTAAAGAAATCCTGACGGACCAAGGGACACCTTTTACCTCGCAGACATTCAGGGAGACGGCCAAGCTACTTCAAATAAAACATTTAAAAACCTCGGTATATCATCCTCAAACCAATGATCTTGTAGAAAGGTTCAATCAAACTCTCAAACAAATATTACACAAGGTAGTTAACAAGGACAAAAGGAACTGGGATCAGCTCCTCCCCCTCATCCTTTTTGCATATTGGGAAGTCTCACAAGCCTCCCCAGGGTTTTCACCTTTTGAATTACTATGTGGACGACAACCCCGGGGAATATTAGAAGAAGGCTGGAGGAAGAGGCCCTCCCGTCAAGAAATATGTTGGAATATATCGCGCAATTGCGCATTGGATTTGAAAAGATTAGTCCTATATTGAAAACGCACATGGAAAAGGTGCAAGCAGCCCAGGTCTGATTCTATAACTGTGGTACATCTCTTCGAGAGTTCCGCCCGGGAGATTGGGCCATGGTTTTAGTTCCTACCTCACATTCCAAATTACTGGCTCATGTGCAAGGCCCCTATGAAATTAAGGAGAGGAAGGGACTGGTTGATTATTTGGTGAAACAACCGAATCGTCATCCCAGCGAACGGATTTATCATGTCAATTTGCCCTGCTCTCTCTTCATTCATAAATTACACCTTAATTTCGGAGATAATCTGACTCGCCAAAAACGTCAGGAGCTCGAAGAAGTCATCCTTTCAGTCCCTAATTTTTACAGGCTTTTATCAAAACCCTTTTGAAAATTATTAATCTGTGACTAAAAAATATGCATGACTCTATTGGACTAATGTAGCTCTCTCCTGCAGGACTAAAATTTCTCTTCATCCTCCTCAACTCTTTGCAGCTGCCCACTGGGACATTTGCAGAATGTGTATATTCCACCGGGGCTGTTACCAGGCACAGGTTTCAGACACTGGACATTTAACCCATAATGCCAAACCACTAGCTACTGAGCCACCACATAAACATAGTTTCATTTATATTATCTTTCTTTAATTTTTTCTTGTAATCGGACAGGCATTTTTCTCTGTTACATGTTGAACTATTGATAACCTTTTTATAATTCAGTTTGTCTGGGTGATTGCTTTGTATTAAGTTCTTTTGTTCCTTTGCTTTCTAGGAGAAGCAGCACCTATTATGAATACGATAAGTGCAATGTAGACATTGATGTGTAGTTTTAAAGTCAATAAATGTATTACAAACAGAACCATTTGTCAGACCTCTCAGTGCCCCTTCCAATGGCTGTATAGCCCATTTATTCTATGAAATGGAGATAACTGAGTCAAACATTAAAGAAAAGATAAAGAAACTGAGTCTATGTCATTGGACTGTATATGCCAAGGATTCCCATCCATTGACAATGCTTGTAGGTTTATGTCAAGTTAGTGAAACAGTATCAACATTAAGAACTGCAACCCTCAAGATGCCATGGTATGAGACCAGCAAGTATGATGACATATTGAATGAGCTAGTGCTTTATAGTAGTGCTTATTTCACATGACTTTTTGGAGCAAAAATTAACAGAACTATTGTCAAAAATGTTAAAATTGACTTCTACTATATGAATACATAAAGACTGTATTAGTTTAAGTAAGTTTTTATTTTTGCTTGTAAGTATTCACATAAAGCTTATCTTGGGGAAAAAGTGCGCCGTCCTAATGTGCAAAACGTCAATTACAACTAACACTTCAGCTAAAATGTGTTCAATTGTGGAGAGCATAGTAAAGTACCACCCTTATACACTCACTAGCTGTTTTTATTTTTTCAGGCAGACTTATTTATACTGACAACAAGCTTATACTGTGCTAGCTAAAGATCAACTACACATTCAATTCAGTTCAAATCATACATGCAAAGTGCTCTTCATTGAGAACACTTGATTAAATGTATCGATATAATAGGAAAAAGTAATAATAATAAAATGTTTTATTTACATAGCACCTTTCCCATATTCAATGCACTTCACAGAGTCTTAGTAAAGTCCCAAATCACTGCCATGAGTGTTGCCAACAGATAAGCCAGATGTGCAGATCAAGTCCAATAAATGACCACCAGAGTGGTTAGGAAAATCAAGATGCTCCACCATTTCAAAACAGTCCAGTAAGACTGTTCATTAAGAATTCATTCCTCAGTACAGGTAGAAATGTCAATATGGATGCTGAAATCACCAAGAATAATGAGTCTAGGAAAGGGAACTTAAGTGGGTTATTAGTTCAGTCAAATCATTAAAGAGAGCCACATTGTATTTTAGAGGATGATAGACAACAATAAGTAAGACAGGACCATATTGCTTTATTAGTTTAAGAGCCAGACACATGAAAGACAATGGGCAATCAATTGGGATCTTTTTGATGTTTAACTCTGATTTAGCAATTAATGTGACCCCCTCCATGTTGTTTTGAGCTGTGGGCCTCTGTGAAGTAAATGTATCTGGGTGGGATCAACTTCAAGGTAGACATAAAATCATTTGGTTTTTGCCAGGTTTATTTTAAGCATAGCATGTCAAGTTTGGAATCTGTATTAAATTCTGATAGCACCAATGCTTTGCCATTAACAGGTCCTGAGTTAAGTAATGCAATATTAGGTGATGAGGGTTCGTTATGCACAGATCCATAGCCAGGTTATTTTATCAATTTGAAAATTTGCCATACTGACACTCTTTTGTTCCAAAGCCACGAATAGGACGGTATATTCTTCAGCAAATACAGCCAGTGAACTCTCATTCGCAGTCCAGTGGTGGCAACAACTTGATCGGTGATGTAAATATTTTGGGTGCCACACAATGCCAGTGTCTTTTAGGACATTCCAGTCTGACAATTAGCTCTGAAGAAAGTGATTAATATGAAGGAGTTTGTCACAAGTTTTTTTTGCATAGAATAAAGCAATATTTATGTGATAATTGTAGAGAAGCAGCACAGCATAGTGTAGGTGAAACAGGCGGGGTGGGGTGATTTAACTGAGCGATGATAGCAAAGCAGCAAAAAATCCAGAAGAAGCATATTAGGAGATTTTACAAGATGCACTACCATGAAGATTACTACCAGACCACATACATATAATGCTGGTTATTATAGCGATGATTGCCCCAGAGCCACAGCCAGATCATTTCTCAGTCATTCTCAGTTTAAGTATGTATGAAAAGAATTAACAGTAATCCAGCATATCCATTTTATTGAAAGAGAGAGAGAGCATCCCCAGCTCCTATATCTCCACTGTGGTAAAGAAAAGATGTTCATAAACTAGGTATCAGGCAGGAGCAGGCAATCAAAAGAAAGTATCGTTCAGTGAACCACAAAAAGATGTATGTCTATGTAGGTACATTTAGATTTAGGCCATTACAGAAGCTCTTTAAATAAATAAATACATAAATAGTGTAGTGGATGGCCAGTTGCTCAACCCGGCTGGGACGCCCACAGAGGAGAAAGATGGGGGAAAGCAGCTACTAAGAGACACTACTTCATCCCAGATGACAGATGGAGATGTCCCTGCAGCATAGCGGTACCCCAGATTCCCGAAGGGCAACATGGGATTTGGAGTTTGGCTTCACAGCCATGCTGGATACCATGGATGCCGCCAGAAGATGCTGCAGGAGACCCGAGAATCTTTATTTTTCATATAGCCCAGAAGTCATGGGGATGGAAATACAGAATTACTTCCAGGCTGAAGAAAACATACAATTCTCCATCTGACCTGGAAGTGCTGACAAGTCACATGGACGGAGGAACAGACGCACTTTCGGGTCAAGGACAATGAAAAGGACTGTCAAAGACCCAGCTAGAGAACTGGAGTTGGGAGGTGGTTTAGCAGAGCTTGCTGGGAGGAGTGGAGGAGATTATTATAGTTATTGTGTTCATTTATTGTGTTTATTATGGCTGTGGTGCTTTGGGGGCACTGTTCAGGAAGAAATAATTAAAAGAATACTTCTTGGTGCTATTACCCTGCGTCCACGTCTGTCTGTTGGGTTTAACGGGGCGATAGCGACCCCTAGCATTCTTACAATAGATAGTTACATAAAAATATATAAATAAATACACACACACACTTTGGTCTTAACACACACTAGAATTACTATAAAGCAAGGGAATTTAAAAAAAGAGAAATGAAAACTTCCAGCTTGGCTGTCACATTCTCACTGAGGCATTATATTCAGGCGTATTGCTGTTGATTTTAAGGAGCCCCAGTAGTGTTTTGTGACACACTTCTGCTGAATAATTTGTCGGCTGAAATTCCTCAGTGTTTGTGTGTCAGAGAGAGGATGTAAAGTATTGTTCATAATGGCACTCAGTTTTGTTTTAATTCCCTTTTTTGTTCCTACCTCCATGGTGTCCAGAGTGAATCCCATAACCAAGCCTGCCCTTTTAATTAGCCTGTTGATTCAGTGGGCCTCTCTTGAACTGATGTTACCAGTCCAACACACCACAATGTAGAAAATCACACTGGTCATCAGAAAGTTATAAAGGATGTGAAGAATGCAGTCTCCTCAGGATAAAGAGCCTGCTCTTCCCTTTCTTATACAAGGAGTGTTCAATAATTTAGCTACCTGAATAAGAAAGAAAGCAGCACACATGTTGAAAGAAGTCTGTGGATGTTGTGACATGTCTCAAGGTTACTGATTCACAGTTATGGTTCAGTGCGAGTCTTAACATTTCAAGAGACAGGATATCAGGAGAGTCATCAGATATAATAATATAATGGATTCCAAATTATCTGCTAATCCACCTATCTTGGTATCATATGCAAACTTAACCAGCTTCTTACTTATATTCCTATCTAAATCATTTATATATTTTAAAAATAGCTGCGGCCCTAGCACTAACCCCTGTGGAACACCACTCTTAACATCGGCCAGTTCTGAAGCGGTTCCGCACACCATCACCCTCTGCTTCCTGTGTCTGAGCCAATTCTGCACCCATCTAAAAACATCACCCTGAACTCCCACTTCTTTTAATTTGATTCCCAACCTCTCATGTGGCACCTTATCAAATGCTTTCTGAAAGCCCAGATAAATAATATCATAAGCTCCACTTTGATAGTATCCTTTTGTTGCCGCCTCGTAGAATTCCAGCATGTTAGTAAAACACGACCTCCCTCTTCTGAATCCATGCTGATTGTTCAGAATAACTCCTGTCCTTGTCATGTGTTGCTCAATCTTATCCTTAATAATTCCTTCCTTTAATTTTCCTGTGATGCATGTTAAGCTTACTGGCCTAGAGTTGCTTTGATCTGCCCTGTCACCCTTTTTATATAATGGGATGATATTTGCCAGTTTCCAGTCCTTTGGAATCTCTCCAGTCTTCCTAAAAATATATGGCAAGGGTTTATATCTGTACTCACTAGCCTCCTTAAGAACACGAGGATAAATATGATCTGGTCCTGGTGATTTGTTTTATTTTATCTTATTTAATCTGAGCAGCACTTCTCCCTCTACAATTTCCAAATCCCTCAGTACCTCCTTAGTGGTCCCTGTTACCTCTGGGAGGTTGTCCACTTGCTCACTTGTGAAGTTTAGGGCATCCATTATTTCACTGTCTGTATCTTTTATTTCCTCTTTACTATTCCTGATGCACTTGACTTCCTACTTAACTGTTCTTTTACCACTAAAATACAGAAAGAATCTCTTGATGGTCTTTTTTTGCCTTATCTGCTATATTCCTCTCCAACTGTCTTTTAGCCTCCTTTTAACCAAAAGGTGAGCAAAATAAAAGAAAAATTGTGATTTGTGTGTGTACATGCATGTGTAGTGGGTGTGTGACAAATTATTTATATTTTGTATAAATATTTTATATTATTTTATATACAGTAAATTTTATATTATTTATATCAATATTTTGGGCATCCCTGCCTGGAAAGGTTCTGGAGGTGGAGTGGTGCCCATGGTACCAAATGCAGTAAATACAGGGTAAATCAAAATTATGTTAACATTTGAATGCCGGAAATAATTTATTCACAAAACATACTTCATATGTGCAGGATGATTTACAGGAATGTCTAAACCTGTTCACCATCATGTTCAACATGTGTTACCATATGTGGCACATAAATTGTCCACAAAAAATTGTATATAAGTATATAGCAGTACCATTAATGTTAACATAATTTCGACTCGCCCTGTATTTATTTTTTTGTGTTTATCAACATGAAACTTTAGACAGGTACAATTCACATGTCTGGGGACACTTCAGAAGTGAAACAACGCACCTAACATTGCTTGTACATGAGATGAAATGTATCAGAAAAACAAATAAAAAAAATCATTATGAGCATCAATGTTTTTCACTTTCCAAAGAAAAGAAAGTTAACATTGACACAAACACACATTTTGACACATTTGAGAAGTTATCTGTCAGGTTTTAGTAAAAAAAAATTAGCTGTCCTTCCTTTATGTTTTGCTTAATAAGGCTTTTTTTTTGATGTTCTCCCCTCAGGCAGAAATTGCTAAAAAATACCCTCAGGGTGTAAGAGAGAGAGTTGCAGTATGAACAGCTTTTCAGCATCCCTAATCAGGGTGTACTAGACTAAAGTAGTATGTGTTAAGCTTGTATTCAAATACAGAGACAATGTGGCATTACTTACACAAGCCATTTTGGCTTTTGTAGCTAAATCCTCAGTTTCACACACTGATTGTATCTATGCTTGGAATCTCAAGAAGACTTACAGTTAAGGCTGTGATGTGCACTGCGGTATGTACAGTATGCATTCAAAAGTTCATATAGGGAAGTAGCGCCATGCCATTCAATGATTTAAAAAATTTAGAAGAAATAATTTGAAAAATGAAATCAAATGTGAAGGATTAAGCTTAAGCACTTTTTAAAAAAAAAAAACTACTTCCTAGTTCTAGTAATAATCCTTGCAACACTGTTTTAAATCCTCTGAAGGCTGCTCGTTAAACAAAAAAGATTACTGCCATTAATTCTGATGGAAATCTGATATATACTTTTAATTTTGATGATTATAACGGACAAGTAATGAAAGTCCCAAATTCAGTATCGTGGAAAATTAGAATATTGTGAAAAGGTTCAATATTGAAGACACCTGGTGCCACACTCTAATCAGCTAATTAACTCAAAACACCTGCAAAAGCCTTTAAATGGTCTCTCAGTCTAGTTCTGTAGGCTACACAATCATGGGGAAGACTGCTGACTTGACAGTTGTCCAAAAGACGACCATTGACACCTTGCACAAGGAGGGCAAGACACAAAAGGTCATTGCTAAAGAGGCTGGCTGTTCACAGAGCTCTGTGTCCAAGCACATTAATAGAGTGGTGAAGGGAAGGACAAGATGTGGTAGAAAAAAGTGTACAAGCAATAGGGATAACCGCACCCTGGAGAGGATTGTGAAACAAAACTGTGGGGGAGATTCACAAACAGTGGACTGCAGCTGGAGTCAGTGCTTCAAGAACCACCACGCACAGACGTATGCAAGACATGGGTTTCAGCTGTCGCATTCCTTGTGTCAAGCAACTCTTGAACAAGAAACAGTGTCATAAGCATCTCAAATGGACTGCTGCTGAGTGGTCCAAAATTATGTTCTCTGATGAAAGTAAATTTTGCAGTTCCTTTGGAAATCAAGGTCCCAGAGCCTGGAGGAAGAGAGGAGAGGCACAGAATCCACGTTGCTTGAGGTCCAGTGTAAAGTTTCCACAGTCAGTGATGGTTTGGGGTGCCATGTCATCTGCTGGTGTTGGTCCATTGTGTTTTCTGAGGTCCAAGGTCAACGCAGCCGTCTACCAGGAAGTTTTAGAGCACTTCATGCTTCCTGCTGCTGACGAACTTTATGGAGATGCAGATTTCATTTTCCAACAGGACCTGGCACCTGCACAAAGTGCCAAAACTACCAGTACCTGGTTTAAGGACCATGATATCCCTGTTCTTGATTGGCCAGCAAACTCGCCTGACCTTAACCCCATAGAAAATCTATGGGATACTCTGAAGAGGAAGATGCAATTCGCCAGACCCAACAATTCAGAAGAGCTGAAGGCCACTATTAGAGCAACATGGGCTCTCATAACACCTGAGCAGTGCCACAGACTGATCGACTCCATGCCACGCCGCACTGCTGCAGTAATCCAGGCCAAAGGAGCCCCAACTAAATATTGAGTGTTGTACATGCTCATACTTTTCGTGTTCATACCTTTCATTTGTCCAACATTTCTAAAAATCCTTTTTTTGCATTGATCTTAATTGATATTCTAATTTTCCGAGATACTGAATTTGGGACTTTCATTAGTTGTCAGTTGTTATCATCAAAATTAAAAGAAATAAACATTTGAAATACATCAGTCTGTGTGTAATGAATGAATCTAATATACAAGTTTCACTTTTTGAATGAAATTACTGAAATAAATCAACTTTGTCTTGATATTCTAATTTTATGACCGGCACCTGTAAAACTGAATAAACATATTTCTGCCAAATTCCTTATTTGCACATAGGCACATTTTGTTCTGATATTTTACCTCCAGCTTGTACCCCTACACCCCATTTTCAGTTGAAAAAAACAGGTGTAAAAATAATTTGAAAGAGTGATAAGGTTAAGCACCATCTGCAATCTACAGCCATCTGTTATATTTTGAAACTATTCACCCAAGTGTTAGCATATAAAGTTAAAATAGAAACAGCCCTGGAATTGTGTCCTGAATGATGTAATATTTGATTTTAGAACATTTCCATGTGCATGTAAATCAGCTTGAAAAATATGAACTACAGTGGAACCTCGGTTTGCAAGCATAATTCGTTCCAGAAACGTGCTCGCAGTCCAAAGCACTCCTATTTCAAAGTGAATTTCCCCATAAGAAATAATGGTAACTCAGATGATTCGTTCCACAACCCAAAATTTTTCATATAAAAATGATTAATACAAAATATAAAATAAAAATACATAAAACAAATTAACCTGCACTTTAACTTTAAAAAGAATCATGGCTGGTGTGAGTGAGTTTCTAAACTCTTGTGGGATTCCACCCTACGGGACAACACGCAGAAGAGCGTCCCAAAGCAATCACAGTCTCCCAGTGCTGTAGCAGTTCGCCGTATAAGCGTATCCAAAAAGATCGTGGACATGCTATGACCGCCTGCTGTCGATGGGTGATACAAGGAACATTATAAAGATACCGCTACAATAAATAACCACGCTGTTGCTGTTTCATACTGAATAAAGCTGGTGTTGTTGAAGTACTGAAACTCAGCTTCGTGTTATGGGGCACAAGAAGGGGTCTCGCACTTCACAGCACACACGTGCGCGCGCGCAAACACACACACACAGTCACAATGCTGTAGTAAACAGTATACGCTCGTACGGATGTTGACTATATGAGTGAGGCACACAGACTCAGACAGAGAATAGGAGACGATTGCCCTCAAGAGAAGAGAGAGAGAGAGAGAGAGAGAGACGCATACGGAAGATAAGGAGAGACGTGCGCTCGAGTGAGAGAGATAAGGAGAGAGAGAGAGATGCACGCGAGCAAGAGAGATAAGGGAATATCGACATGCTTGAGAGAGAGAAGAACCATCAGCTCAATTGTAATTACATGACGCTCAGCAGACAAAGTGTATCCATACCACTCGTATTGCAAGACATCGCTCGTTTATCAAGTCAAAAATTATTAAAAAATTTAGCTTGTCTCGCAAAACATTCGTAAACTAAGTTACTTGTAAACCGAGGTTCCACTGTATATTATGTAAATACAACACCTGAAAGTACATATTCATTGTCAGTCCTGTGTACTAGAATATTGCGGCTAACCGAGTCAAATAATTTAACAGCATTATAACTCCATCCATTTGAATAAATGAAAAGATATTATGTTTAGTATTCTTTAGTTTAATTTATTTATAAAACAGATTTAAAACAACCAACATTAACCAAAGTGCTGTACATTAGTATAAATAATATAAAAAGAACTACATTCTAAGACAGAATAATGTTAAACACAAACATAAAAATATTAAAAGAACCAATTCTAATTAAAAGCTAAATTAACAGGAGACCTGGCATAAGTAGGTATTTTGTTGAAAAGGCTAGGAGTAGCTGTTGCAAACACACGTTTGCCATTAGGTTTTAGGTGAGATCTCAGCACTACTAAGAGAATCCGATCACACAAGTAAAGTTGGGAGATAGGAAAGTGCAAAACAGGCTTTAACCACAGGATTTATATATTTATCCAATTTAAGATGCCATTGACAACAAAAGTTAATGTGTTAGTTGTCTGTGATTGTTGAAAAGCCAAAAAAGGAAGCATTTAGATTTGATTAGATTAGATTAAATATCACTGCTTAGGGTTAAGAAAAACAGCCTTATCTTTGCCAGATATTCTTATTGAAATATGGATATAGTTCATTGCGCCTATTACATTTGGAAAACTGTACACCCACAGCATTTGAAAACTGAATGTAGTGCCTCCTCAGTCACTTTATGGCTTCAAGTGCTCTAGGGATGATGGAGCTGAAGTTTAGCTGAGATTTTTCTGTTCTGTTGGCTATTTTCTCTTTCACTCCTGCCAGAAAGAAACTGAAATGGCTCCACTCTTTTAATCTTTCCTCATAATTCATTCCCTGTAGCCCAGGAATCAACCTAGTTTCTCTTCTCTGGACTTTTTCCAAAGTTCCTATGTCTTTTTGTATCCTGGAGACCAAAACTGCCCACAGCAGCACATGACCTCCCTTGTCTGAACCCATGCTAACTGTTCAGTAAAACTCCTGTTCTTGCCAAGTGTTGCTCAATCTTATCCTTAATAGTTCCTTCCATTAATTTCCTGTGATGCGCGTTAAACTTACTGGCCTATAGTCACTTGGATCTGCCCAGTCACTCTTTTAATATAGCAGGATAATATTTCCCAATTTCAATATATATATATATATATATATATATATATATATATATATATATATATATATATATATATATATACTCTTGGCATTCTCTCGAACACCTGTGAAGTGAAAACCATTTCAGGTGACTACCTGTGACTACCTGTTGAAGCTCATTGAGAGAATATATACATATATATATATACACACGCTTATCTTCTTAACCACTCAAGAATAAATATCTGATCCTGGTGATTTGTTTGATTGATTACAATTTCTATATCACTCAGTGCCTCCTGACCACTGGGAGGTTGTGCACTTCCTCACATGTCAAGACATTAAAAGTGAATAGTGTAACCCAAACCCCATCCCCAACACCTAATCCCCCAATAACAGCCAAGTGGCCAGAGCAAACAAACAAAAAGTATGAAATAAACCAGATCACCTGAACAGGCTAGAAGAACGAAAAGAACAATATCAGAGCACCTGAGAACCAGCTTATAGTTGATTGAGCGGAAGCAGACCAGATCTTGATGAAATTATCTGAGGTATAAATTATCTGACATGAGATTCAAGAGAAATTGCATTAAAAATTAAGGAATACTAGCTGTCAAAGGTGACAAACTTTGGGGTTTCCATTGAGAGGCAAGAATTTAATTGGCTATTAAAGTAGCAATTAAGACCAGTTCATACTGGTTTTATTTAACACTTTGATAAAAGAATGACTTAAATATCTCAACAGAATAAAAGTCAACACACGAAATGTGTTTTCATCTGTGATGGGACAAACTGTATTAATAAAGCAGGGCATGACAGAGAACAGTGCCCATATTTTGTTGTGTTTTTATTCATCATATTCAGAAAGATGTAAAATACTATATGAGGAAGGAGAAATGGTAAATATAGGCTGACGTGTCACCACCTATAAAAAAATGTAAAGTACAAATCTGTTGAGCAAATTGGTTTTCAGGTTTTCTTAGCTGGGTTTTGGCTGCGCAAGTCTGGAAATGTAATACTTGAGTTTATGTGGCGGTCTCTTTTGCTGGCGGACATGATTCATTTTGAATTCCTCACATAAATACCAGGTAGGAAAGAGGACAGATAAGAAGCAATCAAGGTTTTTAAATTATATATATACTGTATATATATACTGTACAATGTGGATAAGAATATAAACCAAAAAAATGTTTAAAATCACAGATATTACTAAACTAGGAAGAAGGATAGATAATGTAGGATCAACTAAATTGTTAAAGATGAAGCTAATAAACAAACAGGTTTGGCAAGATTTATGGCCGATGAAAATTCACATACATAAAAATTAAGTAAAGTGAAGAAGTAAAAAATTTTATATTTGAGTGTACAACCTGTCTGATATTTCACAGAAATGATCATGTATGTGTTCTATTACATAATCTTACCTCCTGTGGTGAAAATATCTGACTCCTGAAGATTCAAAGATTTTTTTGTTTTAATATGTGCATATATGACATCTTCTTTTAAGCCTGTTAGAAGGAGAACACAAGAGATTTTAAAAAGATTTGATAGCAGCGTTTTTAGGAGAGATGCCACGGAGTGTTATTTTTTGCAATATATTTGGTGTATATATATACCAAAACAATAAATAAGACACATTTTTAAACACAATGACTACTTGTTCAATTTATAATATCAAATGTCATATTTGTTCATCTAATGAATTCTGAAAATTGTATATTTTAAGAAATGTAAATTTAAAAAAAATGATCACCAAGTCAATGCTGTTGTTATTTAAGGTGGCCTAATTTAACAAATAATACTGAAAGATGCACATGGAATTATTCATTCAACAAAAATTAACATAAATTAAAATTTATTTAGCAGAACTTTATGTTAACTATAAAGTAACTACCTAATTTTAATTTGCTGGGCCTGGGGTCCTTAATTACATCTATTATAGCTGAGTTCTCTCCAGCCGTCTGTGACCCTACGTTGGATTAAGTTTGTTTGAAAATGCTTTACTATGTGCCTGGCATGTGATACAACAAATGAGATGCTGCGCCCATCTTTGACACCACCAGGGGATAAAAAAATTGGCAATGAAGTATTCAAATAAATTGAATATCTATAGTATTAATTATAGAGTTCTTGCTTTTGCAGTAATACACTAGTATTTAATGTCACTGTTTCCCGGTTGAATAAAAGTTATAATTAATCATGAAAGAGTAACCTTTGCCATGCAATAGATAATTGATGACATAGGTCTGGTAGCAAACAGCATGCTAAGCACTAGAAAGAAGGATATGTTATTTGCAGTAATTCCCCCAGTCCTTTTGCTGGTGACACTGCAAGAACAACAAGTATCCCTAGGCCTAGGTGGCCATCCTTACCCTTTCCTACTCTTTTCTGTCTCCCTTCTCATTTGTGTACCATGTTTCGAAACAGTCACCAATGCACAGTCCAGCGTTGCACTTTAGACAGTAAAAGTGTGTTTTTGTGCACTTTTCTTATAACTTTTTTTTTCCATTTTTTGCATATGAGATAGTAGAATGTCAGTGCCTGAGCAGCATGATCGATGCTCCCCTTGTGTTGTTGTAGGCTACCACAGCCAAGGCTTAGTGACTTTTCCCCTGACATGAAAATTGACAATTGCTGCATTGTAAATTTTGGAGGCTGTCTATCTTATCTTTGTTGTCCTTCCACATTAATCCACATTGATCACATTGATCACAGTCTTTTTTCCTTGTACCTACTTGAAGTCACAAAGCATATCATGACGATTCAATGGTATAGTGCTATAATGTTTCACTATGTGTGTCAACATCAGTGGACCAATTCTCATAGTCTCGCTATTGCTTAATTTAACTGATAGTTTGTTCTAAAACTGGATTTACAGTTTCTCCTGTACATGCCATTATGTTTAGGTTGAAGGCTCTGCCCCAACTGAATTTGAGTGGCAAAACACATAGAACTATTAAATATTTTTTGCTGCTTAATGTTATTTCATTCAGTAAAAGGCATCAGAATACTGTCTCGAGAGTTATTTTGCTCGAGCTTAACTGTAATAACATAGAATTCCTATGTCAAGCTGGGGGTTAACACCAACGTGGTTAAATGCTAATATTTTATAAATTCAATATATTTTGTATTTTTGGGGTTTTGCCATATCTGATAAAGGTTCAGCAGCTTTCTAAATTTGTATTTTTTTTTTTTATTTTAAGCATGGGAATAGCCTATGAATGATTTGACAATGAACAGAATAAAATATGATAGTTTAATCCTGGAGCCATGTCCAGAGATTATGCCTGCCTTGCACCTTTTGCTTTGTTGGACAGGCTCCAGCTCCCCAGTGAACCTCCTCAAAATAAGTGTGCTTAGAAAATTGGTGGATGGATGGATAGATTATAGTTTAATAAAACATTCATGTTTCGATGTTAATGTTGATTTATTTTGTTTTATAATTATGTCTTTCATTTTTCTATTCTTTAATATGTAAAGCACTTTGAGCTACTGTTTGTATGAAAATGTGCTATATAAATAAATGTTGTTGTTGTTGTTGTTGATGTTTTCTTAAACTGCATAGCTCCCTTTCACTATCCCAGTATTAATTTTATTCTTGAATTGTAATGTTTGTAATGTAATGTCCACTGCCTGGACCTTTCAAACAATAAAATGAGTTTAGGTAGAAGAAATTAATCCATCAGATTCACAAAAAGGAAAAATTAAGAATAAGGTAATTGTGACATCAAATCAAAATGCTAGTAAAATGCGGAAAACAAATATAAGAATGAAGTTCTGAAATGTCCTGCTACATTTAATTTGTTGTTATGCTCATATTGGAAATCACATAGAATCCTCTTTAATAAAACCCTTGTGTGCATCCAGTGTCCGTGTGTGTGCGTCTTCTGGTATAGTGCGCATGCGTGGGGCCACACAGCACATGTTCAGTCTCTTCCTGTGCATTCCCTGTGCAGAGAAAGACACAGATACATAGACAGGCGCGCGCGAGTCACGCACACACGAGTCACACACACACACACACGCGAGACACACACACACAAACACACAAACACAGGCACGCGCAACAGACAGACACTCACACAGACACAGAGGCGCGCACTTAAGAGACACACACGCGAGAGACACACACACGCAGAACTGCGAGAGAGACACACATACACAGGGACACGTGTGTATTGTTGCAATGCTACTTTTCTTGGCTGTTTATTAAATTACAGATTTTTCAAATGTGCTTAAAACTCATTAAAAAAACAGTTTTTAGCGAGCGGGTCATAAGGCTATAGCGCAAATTCTTGCAGTGTTAGTTTTCTCTGTTGTTCAAGGTTTTCTTAGTGTTATTCAATGTTGTTACATTTAGTTTACTATTACGCTGTGCTTTCTATGGTATAGTTAAATATATTTGTGCTTAAAAACCTAAAAAAATATATATTTACATACAGTTCATACGGTCTGGAACGGATTAATTGTATTTACATACAATCCTATGGGGGAAATTACTTCGGTTCACGACCAAATCGGGTTACAACCAGAGTTTTGGAACGAATTATGGTCGTGAACCGAGGTTCCACTGTATTACTGTCAGACAAAATTACAGGCATTTCACGGAAATACAAACCAGTATTACTGAGAGAGAAAATTAAAGGCACACAATACAGTGACGCATATTACAGCCACATACAAGGTCCCTTGCCATTTAATAGAGACTGTTCCTACTAATGTTTATGCACTACTGTTCTAGCACCCGTTATTTTAACGGGCTTAATGTCTAGTATTAAAATAAATTAATTAAAAAACATACTTAAGGCAAAAATTCTATTTCACCACATAATTTTAAAATAGACTGCTTCTCTTAAAAAGTGACAAAGGAAAAAGAGGAGCTGAAGCTGCTAAACATGCTGCTCATCTTGTGGCAGTGACAGTGCTACAGGGCTGTGAAAAATAAAAAAAAATTTAGTGCAGTTTTTACTTCCTTATTTTAAACACACTCTAATATACTCTTATTAATAATTTACCGTAGTCATAAGGTAGTGTACAACAGAAAGCATAATAGCATGCAAGATACAAAATACTTTATACAATAATTGATGCATTATTACATACTTTTTAAGTTGATTTCTACTAACTTTGTACTAACTAGGTAATTTATATATATATATATATATATATATATATATATATATATATATATATATATATATATATATATATACTGTACAGGTCTTCAATAGATGGAAGGGTACAGCAAATTATTTCCTCAGTAGACCTCACAACATGCTGTAATTTATTTTTGGAATGTTCCATTGTTGAACCGAACCAGACATTAATGGAGAACGTGATTACATTTTTTATTGCGGCTGTGGAAAATTAAACTGTAACAAGTACAATGCCTTTTTAGTGATGTAGGTGGTGTTAAGGTCCCTGCTGAAAGTGTTTGTGATAGATGTGCCCAAAAATTTGGTTGATCCCACCAAATTGACTGCAGAATCGTTAAATTCTAGTGGGCAAGGTTGTAACTGCTATTTGCGAAAATCAATGAGCATTTCAGCTGTTTTGGTGGTATTGAGCACTAGGTTGCTGGAAGAGCAAGCCACAAGATGAGACGCCTCTTTTCTATAATGTGTTTCAATGATATTACTAAATAGAAAAATGATGGTGGTGTCATCAGCAAACAATGATTTTAACTGGAGGATCAGTGGACCTACAGTCATTGGTGTACAAGGAATAAAGAAGAGGGGAAAGTACACAGCCTTGAGGGGCACCTGTGCTTGTAAGGAGACAGTCAGAGGGGTGTGAGCCCACATGAACATATTTGTCATGTTTGTCAGAAAACTGTAAATCCATTTAAAGATGAAAGGATTCAGTTCAGTCTGTAGGAGTTCAGGTAAGAGCAGTTCAGGGACAAAGCTGAACTGAAGTCAATAGACACTATTCTGGCATAAGTTCCTTTACAGTCCAGGTGCTCTAGTACAAGGTGAAGGCTCTTGCTAATAGCATCATCCACGGATCAATTTGCTCAATATGTAAACTGAAGAGGGTCAAGTGGTCAATATTTTCATTAGTACTGAGGTAAGAGCAATAGGCCTGTAATTACTGAGGCAGCTTATTTTTAGCACTTTTGGGAACATGAACAATAATTAAAGATTTAAAGCAATCAGGTACAGTACACCGAGCAAGAGACTGGTTAAAGATGTCTGTGAAGATGGGAGCAAGATGCCTAGTTAATGCCATTTGTGCATATGCTCCTCAAGTGGGCTGCGAGGAAAAGGAGAAGGATGTTTACTGAGCACAAATGGAGGAATAGCTTAGAACAGTACAAGAGGGAGAAAAGGTGATAATTGGTGGTGATCTAAATAGGCATGTGGGAAAGAGTACAGAGATGATAGAGAGGGTACAAGGAGGTAGGGGAGAGAAATGGGGAAGGGGAGAGGAGAGTAGAGTTGGAATGACATCTGATTTGGTAACAGATGGAAAAGAAATTAAATCAGCTTGTTGGTCATGGATTTGTTTATGACTTAGAGTAGTGGAAGAAGTGAAAACCAAATAGACTTTCTAATGTGTAGAAGAACTGTTTTGAAAGTGATAAAGAATTGCAAGGTTATTAATGGGGAAAGAATGAGTGAAGCATACAGTTGTGGTGATAGACTAGGAGATCAGAGTCAGCGGGACAATAAAACCAGAGCAAGCAGCACTGAGGATAAAGTGGTGAGGATTAAAAGAGGAAGGGCTTACGAACAGATTTAGGAAGAAAGTTTAAAATGAAATGCAGTCATCTGAGAGTGTGGAGGAATGGTGGTAGAACAATATCAAAGTTGCATTAAGAGTAGGTGAAGAGATTCTGGGTAGGATGACAGGAAGGAGTCCATCGGAGGACAAAGAGACATGATGGTGGAACAGAGAGGTGCAAGATATGATAAAGGCTAAGAAGTAAACAAAATAGACATGGTGCCAATCAGGGAAGGAGGGAGAAAGAGAAATTTATAGGTAGACAAACAAGGAGGAAAAGGAGGAAGTGGCAAAAACCAAGACACAGGCTTTGGAGTATGTATATGAAAAATTGGAGACAAAAGAGGGAGAGATAATGATATTTAGAATAGTGAAGACTAGGAACAAGGCTGGAAAGGATTTTAGTCAGATAAACCAGATGAGCAAAGTGCGGTCTTAAATAAGCATGATAGGATCAAGAATAGGTGAAAGAGGTACTGTAAAAAGCTGTTGAATAAAGAAAATCCATGGGTAGTGTTTGGGAATGGAGTCCCAAATGAAGGGCTAGTACCAAGAACAAGGAGGGGGGAAGTAAAGGAGGCACGGAAAAGAATGAAAAATATTTAGATAGCAGGACTGAATATAATACTAACAGAATTATCTACAAATTCAGAAGAGGGAGTAGATGTGTTGTGGGATGAAATGCAGAAGATCTATGAACAGGAAAGAATACCAGAGGAGTGTAGGAACAGTATGATTGTACCCAGTTAAAAGGAGAGGTTGATATTGATATGACTGTGGAAACTTTAGAAGAATAAAGGGGAGGAGCAATGATCATTAATAAACACTTCACAATGCAAAGAAGCTGATGTTGAAGAGGGTCATATAGGAAAAACTCATAAACTGTAGAATGCTTGGAAAAGGCTAAGGTGGCCAGCTGGACAAATTCAGCAGGACTATGGCTTGAACGATTACAAATGACAATGGACACACTTAAAGTTTATTTTCCCCAGTAATTATGTTAAATGAAGACTCCTCTGTTGTCATATATCATGTTTGCTGGCTCTTCTATAAAGATGATTGCATTTGCTTTGTTTCAGGACATAATTCTCTGTACTCAAATGTAGGTTTTGTTGGGTTATGTACTTTACTGTTAGTGGATTGCATTTGTAAATTGGTTTAAGCAATCTGGTTCTGAATTCAAAGAAGAGAGAAATGAAAGTGCCACAGTGTACTGAATAAAATGATTTCAGAACACCTTCCCCCAACCCACATTTATAGACTCCTCTTTTTGAGAAACTCAAACTCGAAAAACTCAAAATGAAAAACAAAATAGATGTTTATTTATTTATCTTTTTTATTATTTTGCTTCTCTGCAGATCTGAAACAAAAGGGGAACATGACAGCCTTAGAGGTCCAATATATAGAGTTTGCCAAGAACCATACCAGTCTTCATTCCCAGTGTTCAGAGTTGGATAAGAACCATACCAGTCTCCAGTCCCAGTATGAAGCACTGAATAAGAGCCATGTCAATCTGACAACCCAGAATGAAGTGCTGGATAAGATCTATACCAGTCTCCAGTTCCAGTATAAAAAGCTCAATGACACAGTAACAGCTCTCAATAAATTCTGTCCCATAAGAGACACTTCAGTGCAAGGTAGGTGATTGTCAAGTAAACCAATTTCAGTTTCCCATGAAAATTATAAGTTTTTACTACTTCTCTTGCCTTCTCTTCCTAGCAGCTAGAATACTAGATACAAACCTAAAATGGCAGACAGCCTCATCTGAGCAGGGGTGCAGGTGTCAGTGTGTGTCTGTTTTTCACTATTACACAATAACCTGAAGTAAGGCAAGAAGCAACCTTAGACAGGGTGCCAGCCCAACATATCTGTCTAATGATGTACATGCACAACACACTTTGGCCAATTTGGAATCATCAGTTTACCAAGACTGCATAGGAATAAACAGAAATTCAAGGACTGGCATAAAAAAAATAATGTTGAAAGTAAACATTTGGATGAGTTCAAGTATACGTAAATAGTTACAGTTTACTTGTTACTTCAGATGTTGTTAGGAGTCCTTCATTAGCTTCCTCCTTCAGATTTAAAGAACAGTGTATTATCGTGGTATTTCCCTCTACTTGCCCTTTACCTGTTTCCTCAAGGGTAAGTGTTCTCGTCAAGTTTGTTATCGGGTCTACTGTTGCACTTTAAGATGGACACACACATACATATCTATACGCATACACACAGACCCTAACCACAAGAGTGCCCCACGAATGACACACACACACTGATTAACCTCTAGCACTTTAAACCACGCAAGTGCATTAGGAATAACACAACCTGTCACTCAGCACTTCAAGAGACTTACTTATTATCGGCACGAACAACATACAATGTTTTAGTGATATCTCAGACCTAAATATTACTTTTGGTCTACAAGAATACATTTAAACATACAAAGACTTAGCACTCTTGACTATAGGCCATTTATCAGCCAAGAATACCTTCTTCACGTACTGTCCCTTCTATTGAGTGGTGCCCTCACTCTCAGCCTTATAAACCTTGCAGCACAGATATAATGGCAAAAAATCTGGCTACACTAGGTGCTCAAAGAAATCTAACCTATTAATTCAATCACTCTAGACATTAAGACAAAGCATAGAAAGTTAAAAGCAGCATGGTATTTATAATAATACCACTGGAACAAAGAATAATAGAAAATAGGTACTGATAGGAAAGTCTGAATATATATAGTCTTTGGGAAAAGCTTACAAAAAAGTTACAGATAACAAGGATGAATGTCCCAGGGAGGGTTTGATTTAGTAATCGATGTTCATGATGCCTTTTTGACGACCAGTGCCGTCTTCGTCCATTCCTTTTCTTCTCCTTCTGTACTCTCTTCTACTCCTTCTTCTCTTTGCTTCTCTTCTGTCTCAAACCAAGGCATATTTATTATGAAATGTCATGCCTTGGTTTCACAACACATGCACCTGATTGGCTGGCTGTCAAAATGGTTGATGAATTAATTCCCCAGGTAATAAAGTTCTTTGCCTCAGTTTTCCTTTCTCAGGCCATAAACCCAACTGTTGTCCCAGATGTCCATCCATAAAGTAATCAATAGCCTGAGATATCAGCTCAGTCTCCTTTCCCAGGCTGTAATACCAAATTTGCACTAAGCTGTGAACAACTGTTATAAAAGTAAAGGTGTAAGGGAAGAGCACCTGCTTTGATTTGTCTTAGTTCATCTGTTGTCTTGTCTTGAACAAAATATAATGGAAACCAAAATGTACAGATTTTATACCCCATAACAAACAGATATCCTTATTTGTTAGGTAGGTTCAGTTTCTGTAGATCAGACGCTGGAGGAAGCTCAATATGAGGGAGAGAAGACAAAAAGAGAGCAAGGCTAAGTCAGTGGCCGGTTTTAAATGTTACCCACATCAGCCATCAAGCGACAGACAAATGATACAGTGAGCCTGAGAATTTGCAGTTGAACTGGCAGCAGACATCCACCCCTGTCTGTTTTAAAAGTGTTTCAGAGTACAACGCAGTTAGGGTTTTGTCTAGTGCCGCTGAATGGATGTCGGGTCACAATGTATATATATATATATATATATATATATATATATATATATATATATATATATATATATATATTATATAAAATATGAATGTTCTCTTCTACCCAGATTCATCCAGGAAATTTTGTAAGACAATAAATGACAGTTACAGTGATGCTGATTAATCAGGTGTATCAGTGCTGTGCAACTAAGTACTTTTCTGCATGCTGTAACCAATAGGGGCCACCACCAAGCTCCAAACCCCAGGCACCAACAAACACAATGCAGTCTCAAGTTCAAATATGGGTTTTTGTTTATTCAACACAGGACCTTTACAAATGAACAAGATCCACTTTGATGGCCACCGATAATATACTGTTCCTTTCCCCCCATCCACTCTTCCAGATGAGTGTTGCCTTCTGCCTTTCCAACTCTGACTCAGCTGGAGGAGGCTAGACAGCTTTCTTTTATGTTGGGCCAGGGAGTGTTTCTGGTGTCATAGCATTAAATAGCGAAAGCACTTCCGGGTCACATGGAAGTCTCACGAAACAGGGAGCTTTCCCTGCAGTGCCTTAGTTGGCTGCTGTTGACATCTTAACTGAATAGTTTTGTTGATAATGCAATCACGAAGTGAGACTCCCAGGATCAGTTGCAGATAACGCATTTGGAATACCTCAAGTTTTTTTCAGATCCAGTTTGAGCAAGGTCCATGTTTCTTATCCTTAAAGGAGGATTGTTGAGGTGAAATATGGCTCTCTTCCATTGGCAACATTTCAGGGAGGCAAACACTGCAGCTGCCTGTCCGATTTTGCTGTGGATCACTTTTGCAAATGCCACTTTTTTCTGCTGGACCAGTGACCCTAGGAGGTATTTGAAGTCCTGTACCTGCTCAATCTGTACACCCTCAAGTGGGACAATGGCCTGTGATCTGTCTTTTGTCAGCACCAACTTGCCCATAGTGATTTTCAAGCCTTACAACTGGGTGATGCGAGCCATGTCGTAGAGGATGTCCGTAGACGTATGTGAATTTCCCTTTGGGCTTAATAAAGTATCTATCTATCTAGACTCAGCATCATTGCCTGCAAGAAAGCACTATTGTCGGCAAACATGGAGTCAGTCATGATGTGGCCATCATAATACTGTACTCCACATCTGTCCTAGAATGCTTTTCTCATGATTATGTTGATTACAATGTTGAAGAGCAGTGGAAAGGCTATGCCCCTTTGGCGAACACCAGTCTAAATGGTAAACTCCTCAGATAGTTTATTTTGGATACTCACCTAGCTCGTTAAACCATTGTATACTGTTTGGAGGAGTGTGATGGCTTTCAGAGGCACGTGTTCAGTCTCTGATGTTCTTCACAGGGCAGGCCAGTGACACAGTTAAAGCTGACTTGAAGTCAATTAATATGATGACGGTTCTCTGCCCACGCTGGATTCTTTCCTCCATTAGTTGAAGAATGGTGAAGATTTAATCACAGTATTCTCGTCCAGGTCTGAATCCTGTTTGTTCTTCTTGGCTGGGCTCTTCCCAATGTTTCTATAATCTTGAGTGGATAATCTTCATGAAGACCTTGTTGATGATGGAAAGGAGGCTGATGCTGCATTAGTTCTTGCATTTCCAGTTCTCACACTTGTTGTCGATGGGTAAGATGGCTTTTCTTCATGTAAGTGGTACTTGTTCCGTGCGTCCGATGATTTGGAAGAGTGAGTGAAATCGATGGAGCAAAATATCTCCCCCAGCCTTGATTGCTTCCGCATTGACCTGGTCCACTCCTGGGGCTTTGCAATCTTCAGTGTGACTGCTTTAATTTCCTTGATCATAGACAGTATCCATTGGGACCTCGGGAGAATTAATGACAGGTGGAGTGTCTTGTGGTCCCTGGTATGGGTCATGATTATATAACTCTTCAAAGAATTCTCATTGTCATGGTCACATGAAAGTTCAATTCGTTTTGTTGATATTGTCATCAGTCATTTTGGACTTCTCACTCAATTATCTCAGGGTGTGGCAGAGGATGTAGGACTCATGCTTGGATGCTGCTTCTTCAAGATCAGCTGCCACCTGATTCCAGTACACCTTTCTCTTCGCTTTCATCTTCAGTCAGACTTCTCGATTGAGCTGCCAGTAACGTTTGTTTGAGCACTATGTTCAGGCCCTCATCTGATATCCATTGATTCCATATAAATTGTGGCATGGGAGCCTTTTATCTTCTTGCAAGTTTGTTAGTCTTAGCAATGTTGTCATCCATAACCGTGGTGCATGGCCTCCCTGAACGTGCTTAAAGTGCTTCCACCACTGACAGACAGACAGACAGACAGACAGAGATGTCACATGGAGATGGATAAGAAGCCAGTCCATGTACAGGGGGCAGAATGTGCTGGTGGCTACTAAATTTAGAGAGTTACATTTGAAATAATTCAGCAAAACAGAAAACATCAATTTAGCTTTATTAATGCTTTTTTGTTTTTTTCTGTGGTGGCTTGCAACATTGCATTTAAATGATGTTGTAAAATTAAAGGATTGTCTATTATTTTCCTATATTTAAATCTTTACACAAAGAGTGCGTGTTCTGTGCAGATATCATGTGGTGTGTAATTTCCACTCTGATTCTGGATTAATCTTTTTTCTCCTCTTGCAGGTTTTGGGGAAGAAGAGAACATGACAATAGCCTAGAGCCGGACAACTGGACTGATAAAGGCAAACATCCTAAAGGAGAGGACTGTGTGCATCTTCAGATATTACGGCAAAACAAAGGCTGGTATGATGCAAAATGTGACAATAAAAAGAAAAGCATCTGTGAAGCAGCTGCAGTATCATTTTCTGTCTCTACCTAAGCTGTAAAAGGCAGTAGTTGAATATTCAGAATTTCACTTCAGTAAATTTAAATTATTTACTTTTGTACAAAGAAGTTTTCAATATGACACAAGTCTCAGATTCAAATATAGGTTTAATTATAACAAATAACCTTTCCAAAAGGCTTTGAAAGTAACAAAACAATCATATTCTTCTCCTTCTACTTCTCTTCCACTTGAACTGCTTCTTTTATACTAGACCCAGGGGTACTGCTAGGGCACAACGAGCTGGAAGTACTTCTGTGCCAAATGGAAGTTCCATAAAGTAGGGACGATGGATCCCTTAATCACCTCCTGGAAGCACCCACAGGGTCCAAAAAGGCTGCTCTACTAGACTATAATATCCAGTGGGCTGTATGGGTGTTCACACAGGTAGCACTGCCCTTGAAAGCTGCCGCCTAGTGTGCCAGGGGATCATGTAGTCTGGCCAAGTCTTCTCCCCTTGTCCTTCTACTACACTGGCCTCCCAGCCAGGTATTATTTCTCAGTCCTACTCTGCTGGGATCGCAGTGCACCCACTGACACCATAGCATCATCTACCTGTCTCCTGGTTGAGGCATGACAATTTTCCCCCTTTCTTGTGCCTTTGAAGGTCTGGCCTCCTGTCCAGGTAAGTAACCTTGCCCTACCCTGGCCAGGATACCTGTCCATGTGTGCCATCCTTCACAAATAATATTTAATAGATGATCAAATTGATTCAAATTTGAAATGTCACAAACACCTAGTGTTTAAATTTCCAATTCTATCTGTCCTTTTTATTGCGTTGGTCCACACCTTAAGGTCTCCTGTGTGAAATCAGCCTTGTTAGTTTTACTTTATTTTTTGTTGTGCTGTATTCAAAGAATCTTATTTAACTAATCAGACTTTGTTTTTGCCTATACATGTGTACAAATTTAGAATGAAAAGAATCAGCTGGAGTGAGTATTCAGTTGATCATAGCTGAGAAACTGTGTGACATTCATTAACGTTAAATTTAAATAAATTACACTTTCATTAATTTCTTCATATTTTAGGGTTATACTAATGAATGTCAGTTTGGCTTCAAAAACCAAACAAGTGACATAAATTTAGTGCTTCTAGATTCATATTCAGCAATAACGCATGCTGTTTTGCCCATCCTGCTAACTGAGTGTGTCTGCATGCATTTCTGTTAACACAGTACGGTCCATGTCATATTACTAAGGAGATAGGCTTTGTGCTTAGAAGAATTCAAACATTAGATACATCTTATTTTGGAATTAACAAATGGAGTGGTTCATTTTATCCTGGTGTAGACAAGTCAAATACTGACTTCATTTAAAACTTGCCTTGCTTTCCACTTTCCACATCTCTTGTTAGCACTCAGTGTGCAGTTTTCTCCCACATCCCCTATTTGTGTGATTCACGGAGTTTTCACCCATGACCCTGAACTGTATACACAAGTAAGAAAATGGATGGATGCTTGAATAGACATTTATAGATGCGCATACTACAATCCGTAGGAACTGCACTGGACACTGTGTTAAAAAGAAATTAAACTCGCCATTATTTCATCTGCTCAAGATTAATGATTGCAATTTGATTGCATCAGATCGGTCAAATCCTTTTGCTGTCAAAGCATGTACAAGTCTATTTTTGAACTAATTTCCTGCCTGTGCCCATGGCTTGCTGATATTCAGCTGCCCCACAACCCTGCCTTGGATAAGTGGGATTGGAAAATAGATGGATGTATCATCACCACTGTGAGACACTTTCATAAGTGGTTTTTACTTTTCAAAACATATTATTGTGCCATCTAACTACTGACATTTTAATTTGATACTATAGATATGATAAAAAACTAGTAGCATTATATTTTCAGAATTTTGGTATCAACTTGTGGCATCAAGACTGGACTCCTTCAGTACTGTGTCTCTTCAGAGAATCCTTGGATTCTGCAATTTTGACAAATGAGCAGGCCTGAATGAGGCTCATTACCTGCATTGTGTCAGTTACGGCACTACGGCCACGTGACGCGATTCCCAGAAGGTGTTGAGGACCAGAGCGGATGGACCAGGCCAAAGGGACGTCCACGTAACACCTGGTTGCGGCAGATGCATGGTTATTTCCGGAAGGTGGGACTGGACCACGTGTCTGCCGGTGGGAATGCCAACCAGGATCCCAAGCTGTTTCGTCGTGTGGTGGGTGTGGCAATGTGCTTTACCAGTACAGGCTCTCTAGCCGGACCTGACCTGACTTGTGACATCCCTAGTCACCTACTAATTTCTGTTTGCTTAAACCAAAACTATTTGGCTCATTTTATAGTAGTTTATACTCTCAGTCTCTGATTCAGTCTAGTCTCCTATGGACTTTCTCTAGTACCGCCCTGTCTTTTTTGCAGTATGGAGACCAAAACTGTACATAGTACTCTGGTGACACTTCATTAGTGTGTTGTATAACTTAAGCATAATCTCCCTTGACTTGTACATATTGTGTCTGGATGTAGATAAGGACATGTCCACTATGACTATTAGGTCCTTCTCATAAGTTGTACTTTCAAGTTTCAAACCTTCCATTGTGTATTCAAGTCTAACATTTCTACTTCCTACATCTAATATCCTACTTTAACTTACATAAGAACATAAGACCATTCAATCCATCAATCTTGTTTTTTAAGTTAATAGCTAAGTTGTCTCATCCAGATTCTTCTTAAAGATTGTCATAGTTTCTGCTTCAGCTACATGGTAATTTGCACCAGATTCCCACACATTTTTGTGTAAAGAAGTGCTTCCTGCATTTAGTCCTAAATGAACTTCACCTTAATTTGTACTGGTGTTCTCAAGTATGTGTTTCACGCTTAAGTTATAGGAATTCTGCTGGATCTACTTTACTAATGTCTTTGAGGATTTTGAAGACCTGGATTAGGTCACCATGCAGTTTTCTCTTCTCTAGGCTAAACAGGGTCTGTCAGAATACAACTTGTTCTTATGTCTTAGCTCTAATCTTGTAGCTCTCCTCTTCACAGCTTCTAGTGCTTCTGTGTCTTTACTATAGGCAGGTTATCGGAATTACACACTTAAGAACATATGAAATTGGACAAGTGAGAGAAGAGATCATTCTGTCAATCAAGTTAATCTGATTAGCTAATAAATAAGCATTCCCAGTATCTCATCTAGACACATCTTAAAGGTTGTTAAGGTTTCTGTTTCAACTACATGATTTACTAGTTTATTCCAGGTTCCCACAATTCTTTGCGTAAAGAAGAGCTTCCTGGCTTCAATCCTAAATGCACTTAATTTCCACTGTTGTCCTAAAGTACATGATTTGCCGTTAAGCTGAAAGAATTCTGCTGATCTACTATGTCAATGCCTTTAAGGATTTTGAAGACCTGGATTAGGTCCCCGCACAGTCTTCCCTGCTCAGGCTAAACAGATGTAATTCTCTGAGTCTGTCACAGTATGACATGTCCTTAAGTCCTGGGAGGCACCTGGTTGCTCTCCTTTGCACAGCTGCTTTGTCTTGTAGTCTGGTAATCAGAACTGCACACAACACTCAAGATGTGGTCTCACGAGTGTATTATATAATTTAAACATAACATCCCTTGATTTATATTCAACAG
This sequence comes from Polypterus senegalus, assembly GCF_016835505.1. Classification (NCBI taxonomy): domain Eukaryota; kingdom Metazoa; phylum Chordata; class Cladistia; order Polypteriformes; family Polypteridae; genus Polypterus; species Polypterus senegalus. Next base: position 227,827,222 of record NC_053157.1, on the reverse strand, counting down.
TTTTTATGAAATAATTTTAATTGCCTTTTTGGTTGCTTCTGCACATTATGTTGTGTCAACATAAACTCCTAAATCCTTTTCAGAGGCTGCTTCCTTTAGGACAGTGTCTCCCTTCTTGTATTTATAATTTACATTCCTTTTCACCACATGTAGCACTTTGCACTTTTCTATATTAAACTACACTCCAAGTGTTCACCCAGTTCTGAAGATTGTCCAAGTGTTTCTGAATTATTTTTCCTGCCTCTTCATTGTCACTCAATTCCTCCATTTTAGTGTCTTTTGCGAATTTCTTAATTTTCTCGAATGAGGCACATTATCTGCATTGTGAGGGAGTGTCAGTTACGGCACTACAGCCATGTGGCGTGTTTCCCTGAGGGTGATCCGGCTCACAGGATCCTCATTGTTCAGGACACGAATGCCTGGACAAGGGCAAGGGGGTGCCCACGTAACTCCTGGCTGCGGCAGATAGATGGTCATTTCCGGCGTAGGGGACTGGACCCTGTGTCTGCATGGGGGGGTTGCCAAACAGGATCATGAGCTGTTTGGTCATGTGGTGGGTGCGGGAACTCGCTTTAATGGTGCATGCTCCCCAACTTGACCTGACTTGACCTTTGAACACAAGGTATGAGTTAAGTTATATCTCATTGAGCTTATCAATACACAACCCATGAGACAAGCCGTATCCCAGTATTCAGCCACTATAGATGCAGACAGCAGTATAGTGCTACTATCTGGATAGCCATTTTTTTTTATTGAAACGGCTTGTACAAAATAGTGCAATAAATAAACTATCTATAGTTTTGTTGTTGTGAAAAAGGTATGAAGATTCTGATGTTTTGAAAGAACTAGATTTATTGCAAGATGAGTACTTTGATGGCAATAACAATGATCGAGATAGTGACAATTAATTTGAGTAATGTGGAGCCCGTAGGTGCTGGCACTAATATGGACAGCTTCCCCAAAGGCATTTTGGCAATAATGGATACAATGAGGCTATTAGAAATAAACTGGATACATTAGGATTAAAAGTCAAGACGGAGGTAAAAAGCTTAGGGATAATTGTTGACTGTAATCTGAATTTTAAATTGCACATTAATCAGATCACTAGGATAGCATTTTTTCACTTAAGAAACATATCTAAAGTTAGACCTCTTATATCTTTGAAAGATGCTGAGAAATTAGTTCACGCGTTTGTTTTCAGTCGACTAGATTACTGCACTCCTCTCAGGACTACCCAAAAAAGACATAAATCGTTTGCAACGAGTGCAGAATGCAGCTGCTAGAATCCTAACTAGGAAAAGAAAATCCGAACACATTTCTCCAGTTTTAATGTCACTACACTGGTTACCTGTGTTGTTCAGGATTGACTTTAAAATTCTGCTTATGGTTTATAAAGCCTTAAATAATCTCGCCCCATCTTATATATCGGAATGTCTGACACCTTATATTCCAAATTGTAACCTTAGATTCTCAAATGAGTGTCTCCTTAGAATTCCAATAACAAAGCTTAAAAGAAGAGATGAGGCGGCCTTCTGCTGCTATGCACCTAAAATCTGGAATAACCTGCCAATAGGAATTCGCCAGGCAAATACAGTAGAGCAGTTTAAAAAACTGATGAAAACACATTAATTTAACATGGCCTTTTTATAACTTCACTTTAACTTAATCCTGATACTCTGTATATTCAATTCATCATAATAACTATTCATGGTGGCTCTAAAATCCGTACTGACCCCTACTCTCTCTTCTGTTTCTTTTACCGGTTTCTGTGTGGTGGCCTGCGCCACTACCACCTACTCAAAGCTTAATGATGCTCCAACAATGATGGATGGATCAAAAGCCAGAAGTCTACGTGACCATCATCATCAAGTCCTTCCATGAAAACTCTAAATCCAAAGAGGACTGTTTCATTTATGTTAGGTAGAATGCCCAGAGGGGACTGGGCGGTCTCATGGTCTGGAATCCCTACAGATTTTATTTTTTCTCCAGCCCTCTGGAGTTTTTTTGTTTTTTCTGTCCCCCCTGGCCATTGGACCTTACTCTTATTCTATGTTAATTAATGTTGACTTATTTTGTTTTCTTATTGTGTCTTTTATTTTTCTATTCTTTATTATGTAAAGCACTTTGAGCTACTGTTTGTATGAAAATTTTCTATATAAATAAATGTTGTTGTTGATTTCTTCATCACAAGGTGTCCAACTTGTCATAATTGTCTGGGCAGCAATAATTTGACATTCCGCCATCCCTGAGAACAAACACTCACCAACTACCAGTTGTGTGCAAAAAGCACAGACAGTGCAAAGAAACATGTTATTATTTGTGGCACATATGCTTCTAAGCCTAAGCTTCTGTCATTCTTCTGGGACTCTCATCAAATGGAGACTTTTAGTCATTTTGCTGGTTGAAATAAAGTAATTAACAGTTTCTTTACATTTTTGACAGAGTTACCATTGATAATAAAATTGTCACTTTCCAATACATTTCTTTTAATTTTTTACAGATTTTGACAGATTTCACAATTTATCATATATGCATACAGTAGATCTATACTGCAGCATCCTGGTAATAAACGGTCCAGCAGTCAATGTTTTAAAATCTATTTGGGAAAATATATTTGCTTAATTATCAGATAGTAACCAATTTTACTTATCTAGTAGATTCCTAATGCACTCTTTATGACTTAATGGGAAATATGGTATATATTAAGAAAAAAAATCTTTGCATGGAATAGTGCAGAGGTTTTCTAAATGTGTTGATTCTGTTTGATTTCTGTTGTTTAAGTTAATGTGAAAAACAAGCTTCTCATTATTACATAGTTCTCCATTCTCTCAAAGGGTGGGTTTTCAAGGTTCTGATTACAATTTATTAATCTTAAGCTTTTTCTTTTATGTATCATGCTGATTATGTTTTTCAATGCAGTTTTTTTTTCTTTTGTTATATAGTAGTTTGTGTTTTATTGGTTGGTTATTACTCTTTTTAAACTAATGTACATACAGTATTTGTAACGAAGTAAAAAAAAAAAAACTCAAGTCATATTTTGCAGAAATATAGTTACCGATCATTGGCATTTATTATGAACCAAACTGTACACACATGAATCATGTATGTTAGAGCCAATTCTAGAAAGCTAATGTTTTATATTAAATTCATATAGTGTTTGCTTAATTTCAATAGAATATCATTTCTTATAGTTACCTAGAATATGGTATAGCCTCTTACCCCCTGTAAGTTACGAGGAGATAAAACTTTCTTAGGTATATCTGTAGAGCAGAGTGTTAATTAAGGCAGTTAGGGAAATAGTCTTACTGCTAGCATGGACTATTAGATATGTTTGCAAAAAAGGAGATGGCATACAGTTCTCTGACCGTATCTAACGTGCCTCAAGTATGACTGCCTGACCAAACTTACAAAAATGAAAGAAGATTTATATGCTTTAAATAGAACTTTTGTGTGCTATATAAGTTTTTTCTCTATTTTTGTGTGAACTGTTTTGCCTTGAAATTTTACTAAAACTTTTAAAACCATGATATTTGTCTGTGGAATTATTTGATCACACGTCACACTGGTGCTTGAATTATCCTATAAAGCAAACTAAAAGCTGCAGAACTCTGGTAACTTTAGATAAACACAGCTACATTTTTTGTCAGAAAACCTCCATCCAAAGACTTATCAACAAAAGAAAAACTGAGGTATTGGGGTACTATGCTTTTTTTTCTATATATGCATGTGTGGAGTTGACAGTTAAAGACGCAGTTTCAAAACTTAAACTTGTGAGCTGCCTGGAAGAACAATCGCATTCCGGGCAAACCACAGGGAATCGTCATTCCACTGCTCCCTTTTAAACGAGGCAGGCGTGGACTGAAATTGATGGCCCAAATTGCTCAGGGGGCACCGGCGGATACTTCCGGGTCAGAGTCCGTCGCCTGAGAAATTTCCCCCGGTGTGCCTACGCCATTTTGGCTTGCCCCAGAGCATGGCGTGGAGGCCGCGGGAAGGGCGCCTCGCCCCCTCATAGCCAGACCTAGCGAGGCCCCAGGAGCGGTGTTCATCTTACCGCTTTTCCTGTGCGACCAGTCTTGCCCCAAAATTACAGAATAGGGGGGATCGGGTAACACTGCGACCATCAGGTTGGAAACTTGCCCCTTCCAGGTATAGTAACAGCGGGCGCTATTGTACGACTTGGTCTCCCCATGCACACAAGTGATTTGCAAGTGTTGCATAAGCCACTGTCGCGGTAATATGTTACGGCGAGCAACAATGGTAATGTTGCTGCCGGAGTCAAATAAAGCCACCACCGAGTGCCCGTTTAATAACACCACTCCCGTGTTTGGACTTGCCAGCGGGTGTGATGGCGTACAGTACCTTTCGGCGGTCGCCCAGGTGCAGTCCATCGGCTCAGAGGTAGTGTTGAGGGGACAGGTTGGCAGTAGGTGGCCGGTCTCGCCGCACTTGTAACAGCGCGGGGCGGCCGGCCTTACTTTAGGCCTCTGAGGTGCTTCTGCAGCGCGTCGAGAGGGCTCGGGAGTGGCCGCCCATCCCTGTCGGTTCCCACGAGCGTGCCTTTCCGACTCCCCGCCTTGGTAGACCGCGAGTTGATGCTCCAGGACTTCCAGGAGGCCTGGCATATCCTGATTAAGGATGGCGCCGGACCTGCTGGGCGAGGGAGCTGGGCGACCCTCGCAGGCCACTGTAGCGCGGCTGGATCTCCTGTTTGAGGAGGTCATAACTCGCGGCCTCCTCGACGGGGAGGTTGTAGTAAGCCCACTGCGCGGGTCCCTTCAGATAGGGCGCCAGAATGGACGCCCACTCGGACCACTGCCATTCGTTCCGGGTTACCGTCCGCTCAAAGATGCCCAGGTATGACTCGATGTCATCTGCCTCTGTCATGGGTACCAGAGGCGGAGGCGTTAGACGAGGCGGGTCGGGCCTTACCCTTCGGGCTTCTGCCAACTGGGCCTTCGTTTCTTCGAGCTCGCGGTTGATGGCGGCTTGCGCCTGCTGCAGGGCCAGGATCTGTGCATTCATTCCCTGCAGCACAGTGTTCAGGTCCTGCCCTGTCATTTCTCTCGGGCAGTTATCCTGCTGGCTACGCCACTGTAAAAGATGAAGCAGTAAACAGCAAAAAGGTTTGGGGTTTTCCGGCCCTGTATATTGTCGACTCTCCACAATTCACAAAACAGGTCAAAAATATAAACAAAAGTGTTCATATGCGCGACGCCGTTGTGAGGCGTCGGCGGCCATTTTATAGGGGAGGAGCCGGAAGTGGAGGAATGCTGGGAAGGAACCGTGAGGGATGATGGGACTGCTGACGTCAGGAAAGATGGCGGAGGAAGGGCGGAAGTGGACGTAGTGCGGGCAGGTTATGATGGCGGAGCGTCTTTTTTCCTGGAAGACAAAGGAGAAAGGTTAGTACCCCGCCATTCCCCACCGGCGAACGTCTTTCGAAGTGGTTTAAGATCGATCCGCGGCCTCCTAGTCGCGCGTGCGTGACAATATATATATATATATATATATATATATATATATATATATATATATATATATATATAAAAGCCACACCTCCACTCCAGGCATCATATATCCCAAGTACAGAAAAATGAACGCAAGGCCATAATTTCCCTCGAACCCTATGAACAATAAACCCCCACAAAAACCTAGTAACACACCCCAGCCCAAACACCCTGCACCCATTCAACACAGCACAAAGATCAAAGTGCAATTAGTTCTCATGTGTTTGGATCGAAACAGCCACAGGGTCCCCTTGCACACACCCAGTCTGCATGGTAGAAAGTAAAACAGGGCCAGTGAAGATCCATTATACTCTATGAATCCATCCATCCATTATCCAACCAGCTATATCCTAACAACAGGGTCACGGGGGTCTGCTGGAGCCAATCCTGGGCGCAAACCCTGGGCAGGGTGCCAGCCCACTGCAGGGCACACACACACACACATCCACCCACACCAAGGACAATTTAGAATCGCCAATGCACCTAACCTGCATGGCTTTGGACTGTGGGAGGAAACCAGAGTACCCATAGGAAACCCATGCAGACACGGGGAGAACATGCAAACTCCACGCAGGGAGGACCCGGGAAGCGAACCTTGGTCTCCTAACTGTGAGGCAGCAGATCTACCACTGCGTCACCGTGTCACCCATACTCTATAAATAAGTAAGAAAATCAAACAATCAGCATGTAAATACACAGAACAGGAAGGTTAATACAAGGTAGTGACAGGGCTGTCCAGAATAATTGTTGACAGCTTCTATGGCTTGTTTCAGATCATCAAAAGTAATGCTCCCTGAATCGTTAGACATCTTAAGACAAACCAGATAAAAGAGTACTGGGCACAGCCTGGCTGCTCATGCAGACTGAATAGTAGGTTGTATCACTTTTCTTGCAAATGCAATTGAAGCAGAGTAGTTGGAAAAGAGATACATGCGAGAACCTTCATAGGAAAGGTTTGGAGTTTTCCTTGTTTGCTGAAAGACCATTTGGCGATCATTACTGTTTAGGAATTTCACTATCAACGGCCTGTGTTGGGTTGGCACCCTGCCCGGGATTGGTTCCTGCCTTGCGCCCAGTGTTGGCTGGTATTGGCTCCGCAGGCCCCCGTGACCCTGTTTTCGAATTCAACGGGATGGAAAATGAATGGATGGACTATCAACGGCCTTGAACACGAAGAATAGATCCTGTGGCACCACTCAATTATTGGATCAAGCCCAGATAAATATGGGAAAATGACACGCCACAGTTTTTTCAAAACGCAATTGCATTGCCCCCTTGCGAATTTTCTTTTATTCCTATGATACACACATTGCAGTGACTGGATCAATGAATTTTACAGTTAAAGACGCAACATAGCCTTCCAGCGATTGGATCTGTTTGTCATACTGATTCAGTGTTCACGAATATTTTAAGATCTTGAGAAAGGTTTGCCTCTTCAACCTTCATCGCTGCAAGACCCTGATGAAGAACACTAACCTCAGCTTTAAAACTTTGTTGAGGTAGAGACCTGTATCATGGTGAGCTGCTCATATGCAAATGATTTAATGTTCTCTAAAACGTCCGCCATCATTTCTGTGCTGACTTCCGCAGACGCCTCTACACGAACTACCTTCTTTGCTGGATTTTGCTGGTTCACTCTGAGATTTGTGGGATCCAGTTAACATATTCAGAGTGTATGGTGAGTACAATTCGCTATATAACATCAATAATGTAGTGTGAGATATTCTGATAGAAAACAGAGGGGGGAAAAACAGACAGGACCAAGGAGCCACCAAATCAGCTTTCCATCTGCAACCTTAGGTCACGTAGTCCCTCTTTTTGAATAATTAACAAACATGTATCAGAACATTTACAAAAGATTCCCATCTCCATTACTCCCAATCTGCTATTTTTCTCCCCCTACTGTTCATATTGCCTATCTCTTCATAACAATTTTATATAAAGTTTAAATTCACAATATACCACAGAGTGTGTAGAACAATTAGGCAAATAGGGCACTGAAATTACAGTATCAAAATACAGTATAAGAGGTAATGGCAAAGAAGAGGTTTGCACAGACAAAGAGAGAAAAATGAAGGGATGGCAGGGACTGTGTCTGAGAGGGGCAAGTGGGCGAGACACCCTACCCATTACTACTGGCAGGAGTGCTGGCATGTGTCAGCAAGACACTGCAGATGATTCAAAATACAATGGAACATCTGATGTTCAAGAAGCCGAAGAGGATACATGTCACTCCTAATTTTCAGATCACTACATTGATTTCCTGCAGTGACACATAATAAGTTCCAATCCTTGATAACTGACTACAGAGTGGTCAACAGGACAGCACCCTTACGTATATGAAGACTTGTGAGGTCCTATGCTCTGTCTTTGATATTCAGGTCAGCTGATGAATGGTATCTGGTGATGCCACCTCTGTATGGTATGAAATCTTAATTCAGACTTTTTTCATATGTAGCTTCTAGCTGGTAGAACTAAAGCTGGTGGACTTAGCAGTTTTTCAGATTGGATGAGTAGTAACTTTCTCAAACTAAATAAGGGTAAAACAGAAGTCGTAGTGATTGGCAAACATGGATATAATGAAAATATTGGAAATAAACTTTATCTCTTTAGGTTTAAAAATTCGGTTGGAAGTAAAGAATTTAGGGGTAATCATTGCTTCGGACCTAAACTTTAAATCACACATTAACTAGACTACTAGGACTGCTTTCTTTTACTGAAGGAACTGTATATCAGTATGGGTGCTTGGTGTGATTCTGGTGGATGATGCCATGTAAACAATTCACCTGTTTTTAAGTGAAATGCTAAGAGAAGAATGGCATCTTCTTTGTGAAAAAGCTAGATTCAAATATATAATTTGGGTCAGTTGGGAGTAAAAACCAAAAAGGACAAAATTAAAAGAAGGGCTAAGCAGATATTAGCTGCATACATCATGCTTAAGTATGAAATGTGATACAATTTTTATTTTTTTTTTGACACTTTGGGTTGTAATGATAGGGCGCTTTTATTATAATTAGTTTAGTGCTGTGTCCTGTGTTCTGCCACTCTGATGTGAGGAAGCACAGCTTCACCGAACTCACTAAGAAAGAATACCAAAATATATCTGTTGGTTCCTCTTTCAATCACATGCTTAGAAGACAAGGCAACCATGGAGATGGAAAATGTCTACAATACACTAGACAAACCCACTGAAAATATTTATGCCACAGCAGAATCAACCCAGGAAAGTAAAGCAGCACGCCTAGAAGGTAGGTGTTGAGCAGGTTGGATGTGTTATTACTGAAATATGCTGTACTTGATCCGAGGGCAGGTCAAATTCAAAATAAATATGCAGTAGAGGTGCTTAACACATATGTTGGGGGATTGAGAGGAAATCTGGAATACCTAGAGTAAGATACACAGATATGAAGAGGACATTTATCTGCAGCTTATGATGAAGTCATTTTATGATGTAAAATTCAATAATAGTTTAATCATTTTAGTCTATATGTACAGTTCATCAAAAATAATCATTGAGTCTCCAAAATATGATTTTTACATGTTAACGGCTTATGAGATAATCTGACACGTTTTCAGATACTGTTTTTACACTATATAAGTTCTCTGCTGTCAACATTGAACAATATTTTTTACTCTGATCAATCTAAATCTCATGCCCAAGTCATATATGTGTATATTATAACTTCCACAGTTCTAAATAAAAATTATCATCCAATTTGTAATTACTGAAATAACACCTGCAAAACAAAATAAAATCTTTCCAAAACTTAATTTTTAAGGACTAGTGCATTCTTTAGGATGTGTTTTTGAAGAATGTGAGGCTGGTTTTCATATTGACTGGGTCTGAAAAACTTGTGTTCATAAAAGATTCATCCATCCATCTATTATTCAACCCGCTACATCCTAACTACAGGATCACGAGTGTTTGCTGGAGCCAATCTCAGCCAACACAGGGCGCAAGGCAGGAAACAACAACACACTCTTTTATGCAGATAAAAATATTAATTCTTCAGGTAGCACCTGCCAGTGGGGGTCTTTCATACTTCCACCAAATTTATTCCTGAAGCAGTTAAATTCATGAAATTATTTTGAATATTTTGCCATGAAAAGGGTTTTGTTTGGAAGCTTTCTTGGACAGCAGTATTGTAAAGTAATGACTAAATACTGCATACCAAAATATAATCTTTACATTTTTCTGCCTTTTTTGTAATGTACCTTTTTCATGTTGTGACAATTTTGGTTATATTCTAAACATGGTGTTTCATCACAATTTAATTTTTAATACGTATAATAAAGGATAAAGGAAGGGGTTTTTGTTTCTTTTCTTTTTTTGTGCTTGTGGTGCTATTTAGATGTAGTAAGCAGTCTTAATGCTAGTATTCCAAGCTAAAGCAAGATGTAAAAGAAAACCTTTATGTAACAAAACGAAACACTGGAAATTGCCATTCTTACACTAACACATTCATTTTAAAGGTTGTTTTTAATCACATTTTAATCAAGGCAAATAAATTTGTCAAAACTTAGTGCCAATAGAGTGTATTCACTCTTGTAAGGTTTTCACATTTTATTGTTATACAACATTAAATGAACTTGAATTGAATTTGGCTTCTTTGACACTCATTAGCAGAAAATCTCATTAATGTCAAAGTGAAAACTTACCTCTGCAAATTGGTCTAAATCAATTACAAATATAAAACACAAAATAACTGACCACTATGGTAAGATGCCTATCAGGCACTACTAGTTCATGTCTAGAATCCCCGAAGCCTACGAAAAAAACGCCATAAATTTCTTCTCACATCTCCTCATCAGCGTCTTTTGTTTTGCAAATGTGTCAATCAGCACAAGCAGCAAGCAGCCTGCTGTTCCATTCCCTCAACCCCAGATATCCAAACACTAGTGTGGCGAATTGCTTGCATACTAAATTGACTTTAGCTGCAGGAGAAAGTCCCATTTTAATTACAGTGTCAAGCAGAGTTGTGTTGCAGTGCAGCAGTCTTTTAGGCAGTGAAAGTGCTGTGAAGAAGGTGTCTATTGTTACAGTTATGCCTTTGTCCAGAAACGGCTCCATTAGCATGACCACAGACTCGGAAAGACTTTGCACTTGGGTTGCAACTCAAAACACAGTTCTCAGCAAAGTGTTGCCAGTTATACAAATCTGTTGTTTTTAACACTTTCTGCACAGGTGTCTTTGTTGTCAAACAGCAAATGCCACTTGGTAGTCCGATAGCGGTCACAGGATATCGTATGTTTGATTGCCAGTACAACAAGTAGTGCTGAGAAGGTTTCTGCCACAGCACCAACTGTGTTAATCTCAGCTCTTGTGAAAAGAATGGAGATAAATGCCATCAACTCAGAGAGGGAGTATAACCTTCTGGTTATAAGGCAGCAGTTCTCACCTCTGCATCATCCAAGAATGCATATTAACTTTCTGTCGATTGACATTTGAGCTTGGTTTTTTAAATCATTGACAGCAACATGTAAATTAAATGATTTTTTTTTCTTTGGTTATATTCTTGATTCAAAGCGTACGTGTTTATTTGATATTTGAACTAAAGCATTCATACATTATACACTTCACGTTATTATCAGTATAACATGAAAAAAGTTTCTGTTTTAGCTATGTGTCCAGCATTTGTTGCCTCACATTTCCTGTCATCCTACATTTACACAGACACAGAACACACATGAAATGTATGTGTTCCAAATAACAATATATTATTTACCCTATACAACTCCAGGCACCTCACACCCCGATAAAGAGACTTGAGCTGGGAGAAGTTTGCAACTGACTTCAGCTCCTTTGGGTTGACAATGGGACAGCAGGCTGCTTGCTGCTTTTGCTGATTGACACATTTGCAAAACAAAAGACGCTGATGGAGAGGTGCGAAGAAATTTAAGGTGGCCCGGGATTATGAGATTTTTTTGTAGACTTTCATTCACATCAATGAAGGTACTTACTTTTTTAAACAGTTGTAGTGCGAGAGTGCTCTTCCACAAATATTTAAATTTTGCTGCTGCAGGACTGCGCTGTGTGACACTGGCGGCAGGGGATACATGGGTTCAGAAAGCACTTCACTTGTGCCTAGTGAAAACACAAGCGTTTTCATAGCCACCTGCCACTGCAGAATATGAAGCGTGGAGCATTTGTATGTTATGTGTAAAATAAAGATTAAATCAGTACACTGCTGCCTATTTCTATTTTTTTTTTTTTTTACGTATATATTTTTCTAATTTTTAATCTTATTTATTTAACTGTTCCACTTCGAAACAGTTAAAAAAAAAACATGTCACATTAGACAATTTTTCCAGTGATTTTCAGTCATAGCCTTAACTTACATAATCTTAGCAAATCAGAGCAGTCAGTTGTTCATGCCCATGAAGTCAAGTATTTAGTCTGGTATACCCAGCAGCTAATTCCAAGTAATCTGTGACTCACCCCAAAAAAATCAAACAGGAGAACTGACAACCAATAAATGTTCATCTGGAAGTACAATGCATAAAACATAGTAACAAGGAATGAGGAATGCTACAGATTTAGAATCCACAAAAAGAAGAGAGGCTCTGATGTCTTATTATTTACTTACCACAGTTGAATGGAAAAAAGAAACAAAAGGGCTGAGATTGTATTTGAACTTGTCATACCTGTTAAACTTTCGTACAGCACCAGCTCCTTCGGACAGCACATAATTGTTTATCAGAAAAAGCAGTAAATATGACTGCGCAGGAAAGTCATCACACAGTCACTAAATCTGACATGTGCAGTTATTTTCCAGTCTGAATTAACAATGGCAGTCAGCAAGTTTGACTAACCCTACGACTAGAAGTTTAATAATGTGACCGGCTTAAAGCTGTTATGTTTCATTAAGTGTCTTTTCCCTTGTTCAAAGATGTATGTTCTTCATTTGTTCATTTTGTTGCTTTTCAAAAATAGTTTTTCACTTTGTTTTGTCTTTGTTGTATTTATGTAGTATTTTGTTTTTTATTGATATGTTGTTAATTAATTTTTCTTTTATGTTTTATATTAAGTATACATCCAGGGTGTGTTTGTTATCTGTCATGAGTCCTGCATAGTAACCCTAAGTAGGCATTATATCCTATTTGGCAGTTGAGGCACTGGACCCAACAGCACCTTAAGTTGAAGTGGGATCAGTAGCTTTGGCACTGCATTCATGTTTTTAGTTCCTGTTTTACTTCATTGTTACTTTACTGGTTTCAGCTGTTGTTTTTTGTCTTTTGGTTCTGTGTCTGGATATGTTTGCTTATTTTTGTTCATTTTCCCCTTACCTTTTTGTGCTCATTTTGTGTGAAGTCTTTATAAAAAATTAACTGTAATGTTTTTTGTTGACCAGAAGTTATTTTATTTAGATGTTGCCCCTTGTTTTCCTTTAAGTTCCTTATTGAGACTTTGGAGAAAGGGTCAAAAAAGTATTGCTTACCCAAATGACAGAAACCATTTTATTTAGCCAAAACAAATCTGCTAATGGGGTAAACAAAATTTACTTGACAGGATATCTTAAAGTATGCTAAATAATATTGAATACAAATTTTTTAACAAATCCAAAAATCTCACAATAAGGAAAGCAAAAGGTAATGGCTTGATATAAACACTTTTGTCTTGCTTATATTCAAATTTTTGGGTCTTACACTTCACTGACATTTGTGACTTAGTGATTTCCTGAATTCAATCCTTCTCAAAGCTACTGACACCTCATACAGTCCATATATACAGGTATAGTAGAGAGTTAGGGATAGTCCTAATAGAGTAGTCAGACTATGCAAGTGTGAAAATATTGAAGCACTGAGATTGGCAAACTCAAAATCATAGTGATGGATTTGTCAAATCCAAAAATTAATTTTCTAACTTGTGTTTTGCTCTTTTAAAGTAATTTGTTTAACTTGGTATTTCCTTTATTATGAACAAAGTTTTCAGACCCTTCTAGCATGCACTTGATATTAAACACCTTGGCGTCACACAGATTTCAGGTTTTAGGGGAGCACTACACTATAGGGGTAGGAGTGACCATACACTATGGTAGATCCAGGGTATTTTTGGCCTTGTGCCAAGTGCTTCAGATTTTTATATTCTTTTTACTACCAATAATGATTACCAACAATATTTCCTTTATTTTCTAGGAAAATTAAATATATTGCACTATACCCTAAAATATGTAGAAATATCTTGCAATATAATGTAAAATATGTACTGTTCACATACACGCACACACACACACACATATATATACTGTATATATGTTGTAATGGACAGCCGGGTCCCATGCCCGGTCGGGACGACCCTGCTGTATATGGTCCGGGGGAGCAGCCATGGACTTCTCAGTACTTCCCCCGGGACGCTTGGTGGCAGCCTCCCTGGTTGATGATGGTATCCAGACGGGGGGCGACGTACCTCCAACCCGCTCCCGGACACGTCCTGGAGGCGCCTGTAAAGAAAGCGCAGGGCCTCCGCGATTCACGGTTGGCGCAAGACGAGGTGAGTTCAAGTCTGTCGCCGACCGATAGAACTGACTTCTCCTGGGCTGCACTCGAGGTGGAGGCGGTCCTCCTACCTCTGCAGTCTCTGGCCCAGGTGAAGGGAGGAAAGCATCCCTCCAGCCTGCAAGACGGAGCAGTACAAGTAAGTGAAGCCTGTGCTGTAAAGGAAAGGGGTGGGGGGAGCACAGAAGCTGTCGTCATGATTAACACAGCTTGCCAGACCGACCCGCCCCCTAAACAAGATGTTGCCACGGTGACGGATAACGTGGCAGGAGAGTGTGCTGAAAGGCAGCTGAAAGATGTCAGGTGTCAAACTACCTTGCCTCAACTGCCGGTGCCGGTCTCACGGGCGTGTAGAGGGGTGCAGACGGTGAAGGGTCCCTCTTCTTCCCAAAAAGGGACTCAAACCACCAATAAACCTCAGGGAAAGAAAAAGAGCCGGAAGAAGAAGCTGGAAAGAGCGCAGCATGAGCCCGTTGAAGGAAAAGCACGGACGGGCTATGCAACAGAGGGGCAAAAGTGCCATAAGCCCTCAACTGATAGGAAGGATGGGCGGGAGTTTAATACCTGCTTCCGCTCCCGCAGGGGTCAGACAAAGGAGAATCGGATGTGTTATAACTGTGGCTGCTCTGGCCATATCTGGAAGTGTTGTCCAGAGACGACGTATGACCGGCAGGGACGTCAGGGCAACACCCCCAGGTCTGTTTCCTGCTTCCACTCCCGCAAAGGTCGAGCCAAAGGGAGTCGAGTGTGCTACAACTGCAGCAACTGTGGCCACATCTGGCGGTGTTGTCCTGTGAGGACGTCCAAGTGGCAGCGACGTCGGGGCAACACCCCCAGACCATTTGCTTATATTTCCACAGGGCAGAACCGTAGTGCTGAGGACACCAACTCCCCATTATGGAGAAGACCAGCCCTCACGGGATGGGCCGCTGAGTCCCACGAGATTCATGTGGAAGAGGGGTGGTGTAATGGACAGCCGGGTCCCATGCCCGGTCGGGACGACCCTGCTGTATATGGTCCGGGGGAGCAGCCATGGACTTCTCAGTACCTCCCCCGGGATGCTTGGTGGCAGCCTCCCTGATGATACCTCAGTTTCCTTATTCACAATGTATATTCGCGGGTGAAGGACTGTGCTTAGCATATTCATAAGTGCAGCTACTGCGGAAACCCTCCCTCAGCGAAAGAAGCCGGAAAGAGCGCAGCATGAGCCCGTTGAAGGAAAAGCACGGACGGGCTATGCAACAGAGGGGCAAAAGTGCCATAAGCCCTCAACTGATAGGAAGGATGGGCGGGAGTTTAATACCTGCTTTTAACTTTTAAGTGCCAGGTCTGAACTGAAATTAAATAAAGCCGTGGACATCTCAAGGTCGCAAAAGATATTCGCGAGATATAAGTTTAATCCGATGGTTGTGCTGCTTCCAGACATGTATTTTTGTATTAAAGCATTTAACCAATCACATTTCAGCCATCATTTGTCGCCAGGCAGAGAGGCCTTGACAATCCGTTGTGCAGGCCCTCTAAAACAGAATAAATGTTGATTAAACTGTTCCTTCAAGCAATCAGATTTTGAGTTGGTGTCAGTAGGGCCCTCTAGCAGGCGTACGGCAACGTCACCGTTTTCAGACCGATTGATTGGATAGAAGCTGATATGAGGAACTCTGGAGAAGAGGGTCCATCGGATAGTTGAACCTCGGATTTTGGAGGAACAGTGTGGTTTTCGTCCTGGTCGCGGAACAATGGACCAGCTCTACACCCTTAGCAGAATCCTGGAGTGTACATGGGAGTTTGCCCAACCAGTCTACATGTGTTTTGTGGACTTGGAAAAAGCGTTCGACCATGTCCCTCGGGGAATCCTGTGGGGGGTGCTCCTGGAGTATGGGGTACCAGACCCCCTGATAAGAGCTGTTCAGTCCCTGTACAACCGGTGTCAGAGCTTGGTCCGCATTGCCGGCAGTAAGTTGAGCCCATTTCCAGTGAGAGTTGGACTCCGCCAGGGCTGCCCTTTGTCACCAATTCTGTTCATAACTTTTATGGACAGAATTTCTAGGCACAGCCATGGTGTTGAAGGGGTCTGGTTTGGTGGACTCAGGATTGAGTCACTGATTTTTGCAGATGATGTTGTCCTGTTTGATTCATCAGGCCGTGATCTTCAGCTCTCTCTGGAATGGTTCGCAGCTGAGTGTGAAGCAGCTGGGATTAGAATCAGCACCTCCAAATCCAAGACCATGGTCCTCAGCCGGAAAAGGGTGGAGCCGTAAGGCAAAGCTCTCAATTTACCAGTCGATCTACGTTCCTACCCTCACCTATGGTCATGAGCTATGGGTAGTGACCGAAAGAACGAGATCGCGAATACAAGCGGCTGAAATGAGTTTCCTCCGCAGTGTGTCTGGGCTTTCACTTAAAGATAGGGTGAGAAGCTCAGTCATCCGGGAGGGGCTCAAAGTAGAGCCGTTACTCCTCCGCATCGAGAGGAGTCAGATGAGGTGCCTCGGGCATCTGATCAGGATGCCTCCTGGACGCCTCCCTGGTGAGATGTTCCGGGCACATCCAACCAGGAGGAGACCCCGGGGAAGACCCAGGACACGCTGTAAGGGACTATGTCTCCCGGCTGGCCTGGGAACACCTTGGGATTCTCCCAAAAAAAAATATGTAATTGAATTTTAATTTAATTGAAATGTCATTTGTTCTCCTTCAAACAGTATCTAGAGAAGATGTCACATATGCAGATGTTAAAACAGCAAAAGCTTTGAATTTTCAGGAGACAGACATTGACTCCACAGGAGGTGAGATTGTTCAAAAAACCAATATAGTGTGATAAAGTATATCATTAATGTGATAAATCATAAACATAGTGATTGTAGCTACTATAGGCAATCTCACCAGAGGTGGTCACTCCATTGTACTCATTATTGATGTAATAAGCTTTGTCTCCATGTGACGGTGGAAAAACTGTATTCAGACTGGATGGACATTTGTTTTTTTGTTCAAAATTATTGTTCATTAAAGAAAGATATAAAAAGAGTTTATGGCATTTGTGACCAAGTTTGTAGTAAATAATGTGTCTGATTATTTACAATTTACGTTTGTGAGTGTCCTCCTTGTTTTTACTATAAATCAGAATCTTTTTTTTTGTTTGTTTATTTTTTTACTTCTAAAAATGGCTGATGCTACCATATTTGCATGTGATGGGACTACAGAAAGGTCAAAAAGTTACAAGTCTCTTTATTTAGAAATGAAATCTTCCCAGAGTGGCACAGTAGATCTTCTCCAGCAACTCTGGCCTCTTGCTTGTGTCATGAGGTTTGAACTTCTTTGCTTAAGTATTCTGGGGTCTTCAGTTCCAGTAGGGTGCCCTCTGCACATCAGAACAGAACTATTACTGTGATGTGGCACTGTGTATTCTTCATGAAATATCCAAGTAATTAAAAATGAAATTGATTTGCATGATAAACTCATCCTGGACATATAGTAATATTATCTTTTTTTGTCATGTAGTGGCCAGCTGTACTAATTAATAGTTTCAATGTCCTCGATTCATTATCTGGCGGACACGTTTAAGTCACCCACAACACGTTTATTATACATAATTATTTACACAAGTGCACAAACCCCAAAGTCCACAAAAGTCCAGGCCAACAGTCCCCAGTGTGGCGGAAGTGCCGGCTGTGCACCCGGAAGCACTCTGGGTGTCCCCGATCCTCTTCCCCCCAGGCTTTGGGTCGCCCCTGGCGGTGACCACGGGCTCCTACAGGGTTGAGCTTCAAAGCTCTGTACCCGTGGTCCCCATAGCCACCAGAGCGGTCCCGGCCGGGTCGCTCCTCCAGCCACCTGTGACTATTATATACAGATGTTTCATATTAGCCGTAGTTTAATTATATTAGATGTTTGACTATATGGGTGTGACATGAATGTGGGGAATTATTTTGGATCAATGAAGTAGAAAAAATATTTTTAGAGTTGTTGTTGACCTTCATTGAATGGGTCATCAAATGTGAACTTTTACTTCTGCAGACAAGTAGTATCTTACTTGTTAGATAGGATTGGTTTTAACTTGTTTCTTTTGGTAGATGCCTGATAAGATAAAAGAATTTATAATGGACCAAGACATAGGAGGAACAAGAGAAAACAAAACAAAGCTTGAAATTCTGAAAATGCTGGCAGTGACACTAAGCCATGACATTGTACAGTGCCAAATAAATCTTCTCATGGAGACTGCTGAATCTAGTGGATCACTGGCACATCTGTCATGAAAAGAATATAAGAAAGGAGTAGGACTGAAATGAAAACACCAGTCTAAAATAAAGTATTTAGTGGATTATAATTGATTGAAGAAAACTTTTTATTGCTTAGAATTGAATTGAGTTCATCTTTTAATGCCATCATACCTCAGAAGCTCACACAGAAGCTAAATATAGCATCAGAACAGAAAATGATCAGTAAAACAGAGATGTGGGTAGAATATGCTTTTGTAAGTTTGTAAACACAAAGTCCAGTTTGGTCTCTCCTCTTGTTGGAAAGTTTATGTGTTGGTAAACAAAGGGGAGTATTGTCTTCAGATTCACGCGATTGAAATTCCCAGCCACTATAATAAAAGCATCAGGATATGCAGTTTGCAGCTCTATAATAGTCCAATAAAGTACTTTCCTTCTTTAGAATTAACTCCTGGAGTGATGTAAATGCTCAGAATAAGAATAATGGTAAACTCCCCTGGCAAATAAAAAGCTTACAGTTAGACATTCCAGCAAAGGAGAACAGTGGCTTAACTCTACCCCAGCATTTATGCACCATTTTTTGTTCACATAAACCCGCCTTCATGCACCTTACTGGTTGCTGAAGCACCTATGTCCACTCAGAAAGATGTCAGTCCATCCAACTAAATGATATTGTCAGGGAGTTTTTTACACAGCCACGTTTCAATAAAGATAAAAATTGAGCAGTCTCTCATCTCTCGCTGGGTAACCCTTTGACATCTCAGGTCATCCAGCTTATTATCTAGTAAGAGAACATTTACTAGCAGGATAGAAGGAAGCAACTGCCTGATCAGATTTTTTTTCTGTCCTAATATGGACACCAGCTTGTTTACCTTGCTTCTGTTTTCATTCACATTGTTTTTGGCAGCAGTGAATCTTTTTTTCAAGAGCCAGTTTATGTAAAGTTGTCTTGTGGTAGCCTGATCTTCACAGAATGCCAAGGCTGCTTAACTGCTTCCTTAATGCTGAGGTAATGTTGCATGTTGGACATTGATTACATTGATTGCATATAATAATCTATTATTAAATCATAAAATTTATATAAAAATCATATAAATTATATAATCATTAATAATCATATAATTAAATCATATAATTCATTGATTACATCTTGCCTGAAGAAGTGGCGTAAGTTGCCTCGAAAGCTTGCATATTGTAATCGTATTAGTTAGCCAATAAAAGGTGTCATTTTGCTTGACTTCTCCCCTCATTAGAAGCTTTTAACAGACTGAACTGGCATTATCTGTGGATATCTTGCAGGTGTAGGAAATGGGCAATCCCCTCGTTAAAACTGAGTAACTGGTAATTGAGAACAAAGATAAAGATTTGAGGGCAATATTGCAACCCCATATACTGTAAAGGCGTAAATAATAATGCTTTTCAGCAAAAGGAAGGTCTCTGAAGACTGGAGGAGTGCATGGTCTGTAATCAAAGTGAACTCATGCCCATGCAGATAGTACCTCAGTTGACTAATAGACCATTTAATCTATAAGGCTTCACGTTCCATTGTTGCATACCTAGTTTCCCAATACAGCAATTTCCGACTCAGATACTTGATGGAGTGTTCTACACCATTGACACTTTGATTTCACATGGCACCGAGATTTGTATCCGAAGCATCGGTCAGGAGAATAAAAGGCACAAAAAATTAGGAACGGACAGAACACGTGCAGACACAAGGGCCTGTTTTATGTCACAGAATGTGGTTTCTGTTTCAGTACCCTATACAACCAAATTAGGCTCTGGCTTCTTTTTAAGTTCTGTCAAGGGTACCCTGCTAAGCCCAAAAATGTTTGAACTTGCTCCTTGGTCTTCAGACGGGGTCTTTTCATTCATTGTCAAACTGTGGACAATCTGTACTTCAGCCCGCCAAGCAGTCTAAGTATTAAGCCTCCATCAGTCCAAAATAACATTTCTGTGGAATGATCTGAAGGCTGGCTTCATTAGTATGAGAAGAATGGCACAAATATACTGTATATGTTCTTCCTAGGTGAAGTCATCCAGATAGGCAGCACTGTAGGAATTGTGGGGGAGTACACTCTATCCACTAGACATTTCCAGTCACTGGGGCACTGTTCAATCTGAAAGGGAGGACATGATACCGCCATTGCCCACTCTGAGTTCTGAACATGGTCTTTTCCTTTGCAGATTCCATTAGAGAAATTTGCCAAAACCCTTTAGTCATGTCAAGAGTTGTTCGAGGAATTTGTCCATATGTGGCATCTAATAAGCATCAAATTGGGAGACTTGATTAAGATGGCAAAGGTCAATGCGGAAGTGCCAGATCCTGTCTGGCTTTGGGACCAAAATGATGGGACTAGACCAGGAATTAAAACTTTCCTCAATAACAAATTGCTTCCAATATGGCCATTCTCAAATAATTACCCCTGGCTCTTTAATGATGTCATGAGCAATTGGAGAGGTCCTTCTGGGTCTGTCATTCACCACCTCCGGGGCAGAAAAGATGAGCTTCAAGCTCTTCTTTTTGTTTTAGTATTAAATTGGTTCTGAGATTAAGGGCATTCTTTTGGGCAAAGAAGGAACAAGGTTGTTCAGAGTAGGGATGGGGTTCAACCAGTCCCTTTCTTTCCTTAATTTTGTAAGAGCCTTACCAATGTGCCAATGCTCCCAATTTTCTCTTTAATACAGGTCTAATATTAGCAATTCTATGGGGTAATTGTGCAATATATTCAAGGATATTTGTTGAATTGATTGTCTCATCTCCCAACCTTATTTTAGAATGTCCAATAATTCCCTGGGATGCCGTCCATCTAACAGCTCAAAAGAGGAGAACCCTGTAGAGGCTTGTGGGACCTCCCTGTAAGAAAATAGAATGAGGGGTGTAGCTGATCCCATTTCCTCCCATCCTCGCTAACTACCTTGTGTAGCATTTGTTTGAGCGGTTGATTGAACTGCTCTACTAGACTGTGAGATTTGAGGATAATATACACAGGTCTTCAAGTGTTTAATTTTTAAATTTGTCAGCCTCCTTGAACATGTGTGAGGTGAAAGGTTTTCTCTGGTCTGTTAAGACTTCTTTTGGGATGCCGATGTGCACAGACCCCTACCACTTTCCATGCAATATTTTTAGAATTGGCAACTCTCAAAGAGATAGTCTCTGGACATTGTGTAGCATAATCCATCATCATTAGTATATATTTATGGCAATGGGCTAAAGGCTCAAGAGGTCCTACAATATTGACCACAATACGCTGAAATGGAATATCAATGAGTGGCACAGAAATCAGAGGAGCACGGTACTTTCAAGGAATCTGCCACAATTGACATTTCAGACAGGATGCACCAAATCGGTGGGCCTACTTATTTATTCTTTGCCAAAATAATTGGAGCTTAATTCACTCTAATGGCTTCCCGGCTCTCAAATGGGTTCCTAGGAGGTGGACATGAGCTAGTTCACAGTCTTGGTGCTGGTAGATTTGAGGAACTAGAAGCAGCGTCCTCACCTCACCCTCATGTTCCACTACACAATATAACATTTCCTTATTTAATACAAATTGCGGATCAGGTGGCATAGGTTGAGATGTGCATTGTCCATCAACCAGAACATTCTTACATTCTTGGCAAACTTTATGAACTTATCATTCCACTGTTTCCTTTTAAGGGAAGCTGGAGCTTGCTGAAATTGACATTGTAAATTTGATAGAGAATCAGTGGGGATCTCAACAGGCATCGTGACAGGCTGTAACAACTCAACTTCCATCTTCATAGTGGGGTCAGAATGGTTCAGTGCCACGGTGTTTATGTTAAACTGAGTATTCACATCACAGTAATGCAATTGATTGAGAATACCAAGTGGAGATAGCTCAAGAAGAACTTTCAACATCTATAATAAGGCCCAGTGTTTTATGTGGAGTAGTTTTTTCTTCTCTGCTTTTACTTTGTGACCAGTTTCACCTCAGTATCACAGGATAGGGTGGACTGTACATAACAGTCACCCAGATCTTACAAGTTATCCCCTGATATGTGATTAAACAAGAGGTGGACCTGTACCAGTGAGTTTTCCTGTGAATGCAGGACAGACTGGTTGTACCTGTTTCCCACTGTTGCAGGGGTATGAAATTGCAAGCAAAAAGTAGAAATGATACTGCCGGAATCTATCATCACCATGACTTTATGCCCCAGTTTAGGAAAGGGACAAAGGATCGGCAGTGATACAGGGTACAATACCACTTTCCATACAGCCAGCTACAATTCTTCGGGTGGGCTTAGGTATTGTGATTTGTCCCATCTGGAGTTTGTGGCGATCTTAAGACTGTTCCAAGCACTTTACTTGTGATGCCACTCAGTGTCATTCAAGGGCTACAATGAGGCTATCCAAGGTTTTATTTTAGACCAGCTGGGCAAGGAAAACTGGAGCATTCAGGAGGAAGTCACAAGCTGTTGACCTTGACAACCTTCTCTGAATTATTTTCCTGCAGAGCCAATGCACAAGTCTGCCCCATCAAAAGATCAAAAGCCTGGTAGTGGGCTGGCCACTTTGGGTCAAACTTTCTTTCCCTACAAGCCCTTGCCTGCTGGTCTTGACTTATATCATTCTTCAGCAGCAACTCAGTTTAGTCATAATCATCATCGGCCTGCTCCTCAAGGTAGTAATAAGCCTTCTGATCTGGCCCCTCCAGGAATGGAGACAGTATGTGTGCCCATTTTGCTCGCTCCCTGTCATGATGGTTAGTGGAACACTCAAATATAAGGAAATATGTCTTAACATTATCATGTGGATGTAAAGGCAACAATTCTTGGAATGGTCTCATCAGTTCTTGCTGGATGGCCTTACATACCTCCACCTTGGTAAGCTGTGTCTGTTGCTCTCCCCCTGAATTTTGAGTCCCTCTAACTTCACTGTCATGGTCTGCATGGTTGTTTTGACATCCTGGGATTCACCTATTTTGTGAATCTTTATAAATCTGCTCACTACGACACTGTAAAAGAGGACAAAGATAAAGATTTTGGGGTGACATCACAAAACTGTGTATTGTTAAGGCAAAAATAATGCTTTTCAGAAAAAGGAACATCTCTGAAGACATAAATATGAAATTAGACTATCCAAGATGGCAACACTTTCATTTAAATACAGGCCAGGCAGGAAGAGGAAGGTCCAGGTGGATGGACATCAGAGGTGGTGAAGTTGTCAATCATCTGGCCTGAGGAGAGAGGAAGAGAAGAGGTGTTGGAATACAGCGCCACCCTGTGGATACCAACACCAGTGTGTCAGCATGAATAAGACACTCAACTCCCAAGGCATCAGTTCTCTTCAGTTCACATTAATCTCGCCCATTTCCCATCTGTAAAGGAGCAAGACAAGGCTGTCATCTGTTTTTCATGATTCATTGCTGCTTTTTCCCCATAACTATTAATAATCCATTTCACAAAATCTCTCTCTATGCCGATGACATTCTTCTGTTTCTTGGAAATGGAGGATTGTTTCTAAACATATGAGAAAATCTCTGGATATAAAATTTCTCCATTCTCCATTTCTAATTAACAATTCCCCTTCCCTCCCTATTGTAAGATGTTTAAAATGTCTTGGCATTACTTTAACACTTGTTCTTAAGATATTGCTACTTTAAATCTTTACTGTGTTTTGGAAGATGTTTAACTTTGACTTAATTCTTGGAATAATCTTACTCTTTCATTTCAGTCTCATCTTTCTATAATTTAAGATGACAATATTACCAAATTTGAATTATGTCATTGCAGTGCTACCTCTCCCTCACCCTCCTCCCTTTTGGAGTGATATTTACTTGCACTTTCATACTTTCTTTAGAAAGCACATTGCCTGATGATTAAACATTCAGTTCTCACCTTGGCCAGACCAGACAGAGATGTGATCTTCCCTGACTTCAGGCTTTACCATTTGACCTTCTTTTTGCATCCCTTAAGTCATTGTTGTTTATTCTCACTGTCTTTACACCCTTCATGGTTCTCCATTAAATCCAGTCTAGCTCTGCCTTAGCATCTGTCAAATATTCTTTTCAGTCCACACCAATACACAGTTCAGATTTCAAGAATACACAGTTGCATTTTGTACAGAAATGGTGTTCGCAAACACATACCTTTCAAAATAAAGCTCTTAATATTGGTGGGCATCTCATTTCATATCTTGTCTGCTTTGTGTTCTCATGCACTTTGCAATGATTTTGGGGAGTCAGGGTTCCTTTCATTCCATGATATTTTCCCTACATTTTCACATTCTCCCTCCAGTCTTTTCTTTTACCTACAGCTAAGGTCATTCCTTAGCAGCTTCCTATCCTCCACTATCTTGTCTCTTCCCTTTTTCAATTTTCTTTCAAAAACCAGTTATCAGTTCAAACCTGTTTCAGTGCTATACTCAACATCTTCTTGCTATTTCAGTAAAGGTGGATTCTGATCTGTGCTCTTCTTCTGCCTTGAACAATTCGATCAAAGTTTCTACATAGTTAGTGTTTAAGAAAATTAGCAACAGGAGAGGATCATTTTAGACATATATCAGCTAAATGCGGGAGATGAAACCCAGGGCCCTTTCCCAGGTTACCTTCAGACATCAATAACAAGGACACTTAGGAGGGAAGGGATGTTACAGAAGTAAGAAAAATGCTCAGAAAACTCTAATGACCAGTTTGTTCATTGTATAATTGTCCATAGAATATAGACAACACATTTAAATTATGTCCAATGGGTTTAGCTCCTGATCCAGTTTGTAACTAATGCTCTCTTAAACTGCCTGGTTCCTTTTTCATACGTTTTGGTCCTGCCATCTAGCTGCATCTTTGTGGTCCTCCATTTTCACCTGTCTTTCACTTGTTGTTGTTTTTTCCTTGTTCTCCACAGCTCTTCTCACTTCTTGATTTTTCTTTATAGCCCTTTTCATCCTTTAATAAGAAATTGATTTCAGCAAGCTCCTTAGCTGTGAAAATCCTCTTGGCATTTCGCTGAAAATAACAAGAAAGGTTTTTAATAAAATGTTTGGGAGAACTTATTTTATAACTTAATTCTCTTAGAACGTTAAACTGCTGTTCAAAATTTCTCTTCTCAAATAACTATCATCTTTAGAAAAAGCACAAGGATAAAAAATGATTTATTTTGTTCGTATCAGGATGTGTAGGTCATGCACTAATACAACATTCCCTTTTGTGAGTTAGGGTGGGCATTGGTGGGCTGAGACTTTATTTTATTTTTGATGCTGCAGTTTTCTTATTTAGTGTTCCCCTATTCTCTATTTACAAAAAATAAATCTATATTATATAGATTATATATTATATGCTTTTGTCCCCATTTCTGAAGAGATTTATGTTCACACTGTAGAAACTGATCTTTCTAGAAGTGTACTTTACATACAGTACATTGTTGTGTAGTTGTGCACTATAACATTAGAATATATGCTGATGTTTTTATAATGCACTGAACTTGTAAAAGGACATTTAAAGGGTGAAACCCGAATGAATGAACTGGAGTGTACTGGGTGAAATTATTTTTAAAAATCTTCCTCCTTTATACCACTCTTTTAAAATGAGTCAATACAAATATGAAAACAACAGATTTTAATATTTTACCTTTTTGTTGTTCTTCAGATTTCACACATTTGGACAAAGTGAAGGAAAATCATTTGACTCCCATAACAGAGATGGAGAGTAACATTCGTCCTTTGGTCAAAATTACACTGTGCTGTCTGAAGAAATCAAAAGTTTTCAGGAAAGGCTATCAACTTTAGAGGCAGAATATGCAGAGCTGAATGGGAGCAACAGTAGACTGCAGTCCATATACAGAGAGCTGAATGGCACCCATGCTACTCTACGTTCCCAGTATAAACAGCTCAATCAGAGCCTAACAGCACTGGCTAAATACTGCCCTGTAAGAGACACTTTGACACACGGTAGGAAATCCAGTTTTGTTTCTGTTGTAAACGTCAATCTTATTCTGCTTTTCTATTGAGTATCTGGCAGACAAGACCAAAAACTAATAAGACGCACAGTAGCAGCCCAGCAGGGGTGAAGTTCTTCAGATTTTATTATTTCAATTCAGTCAGTTATGATTTCACAGTAAATAACAAAAATAATAATGACTCAGCTCATGTTTAAGAAAGTGAAAAACTGAACTGACAGAGTGTAACAAAGGTACTATATAGGCGCCTGACCCAACACATACTCACACTGGAGGCACGTATAAACACCAAAATAAACTTTTTTTTTTTTTTCACCTGTAGGGCACGTCTTCCCCGTGTCCCACAGGCACAACACAGTCCCAAAGCACCACACAAAACACCACACTCTTCTCCTTTAACCACCACTCCTCTCTGTTAAGCTTCGTCCTCCTACTCCTAACTATAGCTACTGAGTGGTGATTGCTGGCCCCTTTTATAGTCCACCTAGAAGTTCTCCAGGTGGTTGACTGCCGAGTTCCAGTTGCACTTCTGGGTGTGACGAATACACTGCCCATAAGAGCTCAGGAGTCCCAGCTGCAGCACCCTCTGCGGTGCCTGCGGGGCCCAACAGGGCTGCACCCAACTCCAATTCCCATGGAGCCCTGTGGGAAACCGAGGCACCGTTCCAACCCAGGGTGGCTGCCATCTAGCATCCAGGGGGAGGTATTGCACAGTCCATGGTTGCTCCCCCTGAACATATAGTGAAGGGGCATCCTGGCCGTCTGCCACACAGAGTATGTGTTTTAAAATGGTTATGTAACTAAATGTGAATCTTAAAAGTGATGGAAAAAAACAAATATAATCAAAAAATACCAAAAGATGAATAAATAGAGGGGTAACCTGAAATAAGAAACAGGCTGAAGTGGGAACTAGGCAATTAATCACACTGGTAAACAAAATACAAAAACACAAATGAAAATCTGAAGTCAAGAAAAGCAAAGCAAACTAACATCCCGTTCTTCCTGGAAGTGACTTTCCGGTTCGTCTAACACTAAAGAAAAGATGGAACACTTTTAAATAAAGTTAATCTGTAATTTGGGCACTAAACTGCACATTCCTCTGTGATGTGTATGCACAGTACACAGTAAATTATAAAAGACATTATCCAGCTCTTGACATGACCATCAATAATGCCTGACAATTTTAAACAATACAAGTGCACTCATTCACCAAACTATAGGAAATTGCTTTATTGTGGTGATTATAAAATTAAATAAATTATTTATTAAAACAAAATGAAAGTAAATTCCAAAAAACAAGACAGATCCCAAGGAAATGATTGAAGGTTGTCTACATGTTGAGATGAAAAGAATTAAATGGTACAAAAACTGACCACATTTTCTGGAAAAGAATTTGTAGAACATATACTGGCTTTGTGTGTTTTTGAGTCCCTCAGGGCTGGAGTACACAGATGTCTAGCTGCAGTCCGATGTCCTGTTCTCCAGTGGTCCACATGTCTGTGACCTTCTGTGAATTTCAGTATCTTTCAGGTCATCTTCACTCTGTCACTTTCCCTTCTTCCTCTGCATTTTCAGGTCAGAAGTGTTCTCGATGTCCACATAATTGGCTGCTGATCAACTTCACATGTTATTTATTCTCCACTGATAAAATGAACTGGCTCAAAAGTCAAGATCAATGTAAATCAGATAGGGGACACCTGGTGATTATTGAGAGTGAGGAGGAACAGGTATGGTCTTCATTATGATGGGATTCACACAGTAGGAGGTTGGTAAAGAACTAAGAAGGAGACAAAATGTAAATATAGGAAGACGCAGAGACAACAGAGCTGGCAGCAAAGCCAAACAAGCATGTTATGACTTCAGGAAATGTAAATATTCAGGCAGAAGATTCACTCAATGAAGTTTATTTTTTTAGGATTTTTTAACAGCATTGGTGGAAATGGAAGGAAGAGAAGATAAATCCTACTGGATTGGACTAACGGATCAGAACATAGAAGGTGACTTTGTATGGGTAGATGAAATGCCCCTGGACAAACAGAAAACGTAAGTAAAAGTAAGCAGGAATTAACAAATGTGAGTTAGGGAGGAGCAGAAACTGTTGTGGAACATTAGCCAGTGTAAACTCATTACTGTAGGAGGGTTTATGATTATGATTTTTAAGTAAAGGCACTGTAATAATTACCCTGTCCATTTTACTTTCCTTGTAATGAAGTTTGTATATTTCAGATTTTTCTTTCACAGAAAATCCCCAAAATAAGCAAAAAAAAAAAAAGATGAAACAAAGGTTATAGAAAGATGTTATGCCTACTGTCTTTCTCTGCTGTTTTTCATTATACTTATAATACCACAGACTGGCGTGGTATGACTGGCAGTGACACAATTGTTGTGTTTTGCAACATTTGCAGCTCCATTTTTTGTGGTGGCATTTTATATTGTTTTTATATTATTATGCAGAATGATCAGATCCTTATTAATTCATTGCAGAAATCCATTTTAACTTATTTAGCCCTGGCACAAAATGACCAGCTAAAAGTGTTCAGCAGGCACCATGACTGTCTCCTCCAGAGGAGTCTGCTAGAGAATGGTGTTGCCAGCAGTGCAGTGCTTGCTCAGTATTGTCAGCAATTAGCTGTGAGTGCATCTGTAGACAAGGTGAAGTGAAGGCGTTTGGACAATGGCCGACTGAAATTCTGTAGGATGTACAAGGATTGGACAGCACAAGACTGGGGCACAGTTATTTTTTCGGATGTATCCTCCACCCAACTCTTTGGGACATCTGGAAAATCAATTGTTCGGAAAGGGAAAAGGTGAATGCTACCATGTGTCACTGAGCCAACAGTGAAGCATCCTGAGACAATCCATATGTGGGGTTGCTTCTCATCCAAGGGAGTGGGCCCACTCACAATTTTGCCCAAGAACACTGCCATAAATAAAGAATGGTATCAAAACGTCATCCAAGAGCGATTTGAGGGCACAATTTGATGATGATCTGTGTACAAGGAGCACCATGTCACAAGGCAAAAGTGATAACGAAGTGAGATCATAACATTGAAAGTTTGGATACGTGGCCAGGAAACTCCCCAGATCTTAATCCCATTGAGAACCTGTGGTCAATTTTCAAAAAGCAGGTGGGCAAGCAGAAGCCCATAAATTGATCAACTCCAAGCACTAAAAAGGCAAGAATGGATCACCATCAGTCAGGATTTTGATATCCAGCATGCAGGAATGAATTGCAGAAGTAATGAAGAAGAAGGGTCAACACTGTAAATATTGACTCTTTACATTAATTTGATATATTTTCCAATAAAAGCCTGAAACTTATGAAATGTTCATAATAGTTCTTCAATATAGCATAGAAACATGTAAAAATAATCTGAAAATGCTAGTGTGTAAAACACAACATTTATGTCACTGCCAAAACTTTTGGCCACTGCTGTACTTTAGTGTAATAAAAAAGAATGCTTTGGACTTAAAATTTAGCCTGTACCATTTCATTTTTAAAATGAGTAATTTACATTGACTATGGATTGACCTGATCCAACCAAAAAGTGCTCACACTTACTGGGTCTTGTTTAAGTTTTGTTACACCTTGCCATGTCTTAAACTGTACCACTTTTCATGTCTGTCAAATAAATAGCTGCTCATGCTAGCTGCGTTCTTTTTTGTTGATCACATAGTAATGTTTATTTAAAGAGACAAATGCTTTGATTTTTGTTTTTCATGCCTCTTTGTCTTACTTTCCTTTGGCAAGGTTTAGCTCAAGCCACAGAAAATACAACTTTGAGATAAAGGATGCTTATTTATTTAGATCATTGTAGTGTTTCTGGCAAAATGAAAACAAAGTTCTTTGTTGGTGTTGAACTTTAAAGGAATATCTAAAGCTTTTTCTACTAGCTGACATTCCATTTTAAGAACATGATGATATTTTACTTTCTAGGTGAGAACTGGTGCTTAAGTGCTACCTTCAAGTCTTACAAACCTGATATTATTAATTTCCCTCTTTGATCACCTAGTATCCAGTCATCTGATTATCTATACATTAATTCATTCATGCATCATACACCCATTCTTTCATCTTTCCATTTCTGAATAGTGCCAGGCAGTAACCAACTCTAGGTGGGACATCACAATCAAACACTCAGCCGTAACCTTTTGATATTTGGCCAATTTAAACTAACATGCAGTTTTTTATGATGAGGGTGGAATCCAGGGGCCTTAATGCATAACGCCTTGCGTAGAATTATCACTAAAACATGGTGTAAGGACAAAAGCGGAAATGTGCATACGCTCAAAAAAATCCAGATGCATAAATCTGTGCGTTCACCAACTTCCATGTTCTTCCACTCCATAAAAGTAACGCACGTGCACGCGACTGCTGCCACAACCCAAACTACTCCCAGAAATATGGCTCTTTGAATATGCAAATCAATATAAATAGCCATTAAGCTCAGTGTTCTGTGAAAAGGCAATGGCAAAAGCACGGGGGGAAAGTAGAAAAATTTCAGCAAATACCAAGTGGAGGCAAGGAAAAACTTACCATTTGTTTGTTTAAACCATGGTATAAACAACAAAAGGAAGCTGATTGGATGACATAGAGTGTCGGAGAAACTCAAAAGCTCAAGTTCACAAAGTCGCACAGTACATTAAATAAAAAAGAAGTTGTCAGATATCAAAGTAGCCGTGAAAGTCGTAGCCCACCGTCTGAGTGTCATATGAAAATAGGCACACAGTGAGAATAAAGCTCGAAATGTCAACTTTAATCTTGAAATTTCCACTTTAATCACGTAGTTTATTTTGTCATTAAAGTAGAACATCATAAACTTCATCTTTAAATCATTTAATTTACTAGTTTCTCAAATCCCATCGTAACTGAAGTAGCATGTTAAATGCTTTGTTTTGTATGTGTTCTATGTGCTATATGTATGTGAAACAGTTCTACATGGAGCACTTGATGAACTGATTGAATGCGTTTATAGTTCTTGGGATTAAACTGTTTCTGAATCACGAGGTACGTACAGGAAATGCTCTGAAGTGTTTGCCATATGAGAGCAGTTCAATAGACAGCATGGCTGAGGCAGTGTATGCTTGATGCTGTATACCGATAATTTCCGATCCGATTGCACACTCAGATACAGTAGGATAAATAGTCTGGGTGGTGCATTGATAGGAACAACACTAAAGCAGATATGGTATTTGGAATAGTTTGCCAATTCCGTGAACCATTATATTGTTAGAGGTTAATTACAATCAGATGCCTTAAACTAATAAACAATACGCGGTTAATTTCAGTGTATATGACAAAGCTATGTCAGGGATATGGATCTAAAAAAGAAAGGGAACCAAATTGGAAAAAAAGCACTGCTTTGACGCTGGGTGCTGCCAGTTTGCAAAACCGAGCGGAGAACTTGCAAACTCCAGGGTTTTAACTGACATGAAAATGTGAGTGGCTTTACGCCAAATTCCGGTTTTATACATCGCGATTTGAGTGTGGAAATGGGAGTACGCAACATTTTTGTATGTTTATACTAGGGGCCCCAGGACAATGAGAGAAAAACAACTACATTAAGCAACCATTGGGACTTGGAGCCTGTTTGGAAATAATCAGAAAGAAGTCAAATTTGTATTTGAAACCAGTACATTGCTTGGCATACTCACACTCATACTCAAATGTTTTCATACTTGGCATATTTATATAAAACAAATTTCTCTGACATGTGGAGGGAAACTGAAGTAACTAGAAGAACCACATGTAAACAGCGAAAAGTATCCAAACGTCATATAAACACTCACTGGGCCAGGAATGGAACTGAAGTATCTAGAGCTGTGAGATTGACAATGCTATTGTAAAATTTTATACAATTTTAAATATTAACTTGGTGCACAATGTGGTGATTCCAGCCTGAAAGTTCACTGATTTGCCATCAAAAAAACACATGGTTTGTTTAAGGTCTGTTTAAGCAATCTTCGCCTTTTTTATTTTTGTTTTAATTCTGATTAGGAAAAATAAATCATGGCATAGATCTAGTCAACAATCCGAAACTCTCACAAATGTCCTTCTCACTGGTTTCACTTCTCCTCAAACTCCAACATTTCAAATTCCCCAAATCTGAACTCTAAGCTCATTGTAAGTTTTATATTCCTTCCTGTGAATCAATGAAACCCTAAACCTAATTCCCCGTCATGATGACATCTTCTGATATCCCTTTCACTACTGGTACCCAGGCCACTCATGTCATTAAAATCTAAATTAGATTCTTTCTTTCTTTCTTTCTTTCTTTCTTTCTTTCTTTCTTTCTTTCTTTCTTTCTTTCTATTAGTTAAGACAAACATCAAATTTGAAATGTTCACAAGTCAGAAGGGGCAGCATGGTGGTGCAGTGGGTAGCGCTGCTGCCTTGCAGTTAGGAGACCTGGGTTCACTTCCTGAGTCCTCCCGCCATTGAGTTTGCATGTTCTCACCATGTCTGCATGGGTTTCCCATAGTCCAAAACATGCAGGTTAGGTTCATTGGTGATTCTAAATTGTCCCTAGTGTGTGCCATGTGGTGGGCTGGTGTCCCCCCTGGAGTTTGTTTTCTGCCTTACGCCTTGGCTCCAGCAGACCCCCATGACCCTGTAGTTAGGATATAGCGGGTTGGATAATGGATGGATGGACAAGTCAGAAGCAAATTTGGAAGTCAGATAGTGCCCTGCCACCACCTGTTTTCAGTTTTTGCAATATCATCATTTTAATTTGTGGATTATTCTCCTTCCATATAAACAATTTAAAAAAGGGTTTACAAAATACATATGGGAATACCCAAAAGAAGAAATAATATTATTAAAATAAATAGCATTCCCAAGGTATTAATTATCTCTGCTAGAAGGAGCTAAAGAGAGACCAAATATTAAAATCTCATCATCCTTTAAAAACAAAGCTTGGAAAGATCTTTGAGTTTCCTTGTCTGTGTAAACCCCAAACTATTCTCACACAGTCAGATGAAAGTGCTCTGATATACCATAATATGGCATGCTACTTAGTGAAAAGGAAAACAGTTTAATAAAACTGGCAATTAATTATTTCTGTCAGTAATTAACAGAAATATATCATCTGCATGCAAAAATATTTCTTTCTATTCCTTCCCTTATATTTCCCTTTATTTCCATTTGTTTTCAGAGACAAATAGCCAGAAGTTGGTTGGCAGATTTGAAGAGTAATAATGGTGATAGAGAACAGCCTTGTCAAGTTAAATGTTCTAATTTGAAGTAAAATAAATTTATTTTGTTTGCCCATAAAGAGGCTTCTGGGATTGAGCAAAGTAAATTGATCCAAGGGCAAATATTTGTTCCAAAGCCTAATTTTCACAGCACACAAAAGAGGTATCTCCATGCTACTCTTTTGAATGCTTTATCTACAGTACTTCCAACGATGATTATAATTCTGAAAGATCCATTGCTGATGGTGTTTATAATGTGATCATAAAACAGTGCATATTTGACAATAGCTCTCTGCATTTAACAAATTCATCTTGAACTTTTGGTATTGTTATAGGAAACACTTTCCCAGTGCTGTTTGGAAGAGCACATTAATTCATTCACTTCATTATTTGATAAAATGGGCCTTTATTCTCCTAAGAAGAAAAAAAAACAGTAATTAGTGACTAATGTAAACATGTGAGGGCAGAATATTATTTACTCTAGCATCCTCAAACAGTGGTAACATTAATGGGGCTTATTTAATAGTCTGTATATTATTTTTAAATTACACTGGATAACTGTCTGGACCGGTGGCATTTCTACTTTGTAAGGAATTTATAGCATCTTTAATTCTATTGAGTCTCAGTGGTTCGTTCTGTTCCCCTATCAACACTGCATTAAGTTACAGCAGTTCTAATATATCCACACAGATGTTATCACTGGCCTCTGTTCCATTACACTCTGACGTGTGTAGACATTAAATATATTAGTTGTTACTTTACATTCACTAAATCTGATTCCACCTATGTTGTTTACATCTGTGATTCTGTTTCACGCTTTCTTTCACGTATTGAAAAAATACCACAATCTTTCCCATTTTGCTGTTGTTGAACATCCTTGAAAACAATAGGAGGATGGTACAGAAATAAACCGTAAAGCAAATGAAATTTTTCGACAATAATATTAAAATTTTTATTAGCATTTAAGCTATCATACACATGAATTATAGTACCATCATAGTAGGCACAGATCCAGTGTGTGACACGTTCTGTAGCTGCAGAAGGCAATATTTGAATATGTCTATAATTTTGTGAAATGGGTATATCTATATCAATAGAATTATGCATTAGTAACACCTCTTGTGCTCAAAATTTTGTATGTGCAGCTGATAGTTCATTGAATTTACCCATCTGGTCTGTTGACAAAAAATCATTATTGGCCAACTCATTGATTACACATTTTGATAATGGTAGTATTTGTGCTTCCATTTTTAAACCAACGTAAAAGAATAAATAATAATGGAATGTTAAGTATATAAAAAACAACCCAATTACTGTAAAAAAAATTTGTAGAAATGACAACACTAAACTAATGTGAATAATATGATTCATATTCTCTGTCCGAGCAACCTGGCACCCTTGTATAGCCTGTGTCTGTGTCTGTCTGTGTGTGTGTGTGTTTGTGTATACTGGGGCCAATGGGAGCATCAGGCTGTAATTCCACCATGCCTGTGAAGTGCAGAGAACTATTTTAGTGAAAGTATATTTTAAATTGATTGGTTGGGTCGCATGACAACACACAGAGAGCACTCCAGCCCAATGATCCTGTTGGCCTCGGTTATAGGCTATGTAGAGATGGAGATACAGACTTCTGCTTATTAATACTTCTTATTAATAGCAAATTATTTCTTCTTTATTATGAATTGAATTAAACCAGCATACATACTATACTCGTGCAAAATTTCAAGTTTCTAACACATTTGTAAATAGGTTAACTCAATATCCCCCACCCCCCTTCAGGGTTCTTAGGGGACTTGAATGAATTTGGGATTTTTCCCCTCAAGGTGTTATCATTACACAGCTCTGTGCCAAATTTCAACTTTATAACTCATTTGAAATTGGTTTTCAAAACTAGGCATTCAGCAATATTAGTATAGATAATTTCTTCTCTAATTCATAGAATTGTAACAAATAAAATTTTATTTAAAAAGAATCTCTACACACAGAGTTTTCGTGTCATGCACATTCCATGCATGTGTAGTTCCAGTGTGCTGCTGGTCTAATTGTCCTTTTTCTTTTGCAGCTTTTGGGCTAAAAGGGATCATGACCATGGGCAAGAGCCAGACAACTGGATTGAAGAGTCTATTTCCCCGGGAGAGGACTGTGTGCATCTACAGAAATCAAAGATCTACAGTGGCTGGTATGATGCAGGCTGTGAAATGCAAAAGAAAAGGATCTGTGAAGCACCTTGTTCAGTTCATGGCTAAACTGCAAACAGGAGCAGCTGGGTACTCAACGTTATATTTCACTGGAGTCAAACAGTTTCTCTGAATTGAATAGTGGCTTTTATTGTCTTTGCTCTTGATATCACATTATTGCAAACAATCTGAGAAAAGACTGCTTTTCCTAAAATGTCACCTCAATTTAATACGTTTAATGTCAAAAAACAATTGGAACAACTGAGGTTTCATTTTAAACAGTAACTGTTTTAATAAATATAAGGCTGACATATCAATGCACAGTTTAAATTGTTTAAAGGATTTTGAAAGCCTTTGGGTTTATTTAAACATCAGTTACATGAGGGCCTATGGTTCACTAGAACAAGTTTTACTTTGTGGTTTTTTTTTTATTATTTTTAAACATGTGTGGAATAAAAATGAAATCTCAATATTAATTATCAAAAGAAGGTCTGTATTACAAATACACCTTAAGATGTGACCCAAACTCTTTAGTGATGTTTGAATGAATGGATTGATTTGTCCATTGAATTTTATAGAAACTCTATATGTTTATGTTTAATTTCATCGAACTAATATGAAAATTTGAAAAAAAAAAAGGGAAAAGGAAATTTTAGGGTATATTTGAATAATATTTAAATCAAAGTTTCAGACATGATAAATATAATGTGCAGCCTTTTTCTTTTTTATTAATTTTTTTTTTTAAGAGTTGGGGGCAACATCGTGGCCCTGTATAATATAAATGCAAAATAATAAAGGTTTTTCCTCAAAAACTAATGACCTTTAGGACACAAGTCTCAAATTAGATTCAATATGCAGCCTTAATGATAAGGATGCACTTACATTGAATGACATGAATCATCAATAGTGTATTTGGTTTGTTAAAGATGTCTTAAGGCATTTTCACACTGCTACTTCATTTGCTTTGTTCTGAATCAGGGGATGTTTTATTGCTTTGTTTCAATATCCAGCTAGTTCGGTTTCCCACTGTGAATGTTCAAGAGAACTAAACATATGAATAAACATCTTGTGGGCATGTCGTGTACTTCTTCCATTGGACAGAAACATATTTTTTTCCTGGGAAAAACTATAATGTTGGCTATTTGTACACTACTTTAGGGAAAAGAAGATTAAATTTAGATTCTGGTTTTGGCTTAATTTTGTCTTTGACAATGAGCTTACTGCTGAATTAAGACTCCATTGTACCAAACTCTGCTTCATCTAACTTTCCTTTGGTTCACCCATAAAACACAAAAAACATATAGATCTCTTCCACTCACCTTTATAACTGCATGAAAGAACTTTTTTGAAAGTTCTTTCCTGTCAAAATAATAACCCTGACATAAACACCAGTCCACTCATGCTAGGATAATGTGGACTCATGAATGACCAACATGAATCGAATGAATGTAAACTCCACAAAGGTAATGTCTAGACCAGAAATAATAAGTACATCTTGAGAGATTCAGGTAACAATGCTAATCAATGCATAAACCTGGTGGTCCTGTCTCCAAATCCCCCAAAGGTAGCAAATAAACTATACTCAGTTTCTGAAAGGATCCATCATCTATTTTTGGGAACAGGTGGCCATTAAAACCTTGAGTACTTGCTGGATATCTGTGGTCTATAAAGCAAAGAATGGCTGAAATGATACATCATGTCTGAGCTTTATACACCATTAATGATGTCTTAGAATAGAGAAAACTGGATGGATTCTGTTTAGGAAAAATAATAAAATTGAAACAATTTAAAAGCATAAGATTATCAAGATGTTTTATGTTGCAGCAAAAAGAAGATTTTAGACATGTTCACAGATTTATTTATTAAACTGAAATATCCAATTGACACAAGTATTCAGACCATTTGCTGTGACACTTGAAATAGGGCTCCCATTCAATTGATTATCATTTTAATGTTTCTACAACTTGTTTGGAGTCCATCTGTGGTCAAGCTGAATGACTGCACATGAATAGGAAACGCTTTGTAGAACTAGGCACTTGGAGTCTCAGGACAGGCAGCAGATTTATTGTACACCACACATACAGACTCACTACAGATGCAATGAGTGGGATGCCATAGGCACCTCTTAAATGTATTACAATTCTTATCATACAGGCCATTATTCATCCCCATCTGACTTCTATTATTTCACTGCTCTAATATTGCCTCTAATTAATTCCACATATGTTTCTTAGCTGAGGAGGTGTCAAACCCCTCTCTTTCTATCATTTCTGTTTGGCAAGGCCTACCCTTACTCCCTACTAGCTCAGTCCTTGCTACCATTATTTACAGGCAAAGAGTTGACATTCTCTGTCTAAGCGAAGGGGCCCATCCTTCTTCAGCTCTCCTGCACGTCTAACTTTTGGCTTAAAGAAAGGTTTCTAGCTCATATAGAATAATAAAACATATGTAAGCTTTTTTAATTCTAACTCTTACATTTTAATACTTAGTAAAATATAGCGTGTACTTTTATCATGTGCTTATAATACTTTTCTAATACATAGAGATTACCGATTTTAAGAACACATTTTTCTATAGCACACAAATGTCTTTATAAGGTTCCACAGTTAAGAATGTCTGTCAGAGCAAAACTCCAAGCCATGAGGTTGAAGAAACTGCCTGCAGAATTGAAAGACAGAATTGTATTGAGGCATAGATCTGAGAGTCCTGCAAAAAAAAAGTCTGCAACATTGAAGGTTCCCAGAAGGACGGTGGCTTCCAAAATTTTTAAATGGATGAAGTCTGAAACAACCATGACTTTACCTAGAGCTGGCTACCCAGCCAAATTGAGCAATTGGAGCAGGAGGGACTGGTAAGAGAGGTGAACAAGAACATAACTGTCACTCTGGTTGCACAATCATCACTGCAACACTCCACCAATTTGAGATTTATGGCAGGGTAAACAGACAGAAGCCTCTCCTCAGTGAAAGACAAATGAATGTTTGGCTAGAGTTTGCAAAAAGGCACATAAGGAGTCTTAGACTTTGAGAAACAATAATCTCTGTTCTGAGGAAGTCAAAATTAAACTGTTTGGTCTTTACTCTAAATATTGTATCTGGAGAAAACCAAGCACCAACGATCATCTGTGACATACCATTCCAACAAAGAAGCATGGTAGTGACAGCATTATTCTGTGGGGTTGTTTTTACAGTGGTAGGGACTAGGAGGGTAGTCACAGTTGAAGGAGAGCTGAACAGAGAAAAAACAGAGATATCTTCAATGAAAACTTGTTCCACAGCATGCTAGATATCAGACTGGGCTGAAGGTTCACCTTTGAACAGAACACTAATTAAAGACAACAGAGAAATAGCTTAGAGACAACTCCTGGAATGTCCTTAAGTGGATTAGTATGAGTCCTAACATGAACTCAATTGACCATCTCTGGAGAGACCTAAAAATAAGTGTGCAGCGATGGTCTCTATTCAACCTGACAGACCTTGAGAGGATCTGCAGAGAACAATGGCAGAAAATCCCCATATCCAGGTGTGTGAATCTTGTCACATCAATACATATGACCCACTGAGGCTGGAACTTGATTGCAACGTTCGCAGGTTGGATCTTGCCTGGGAAACATTTTGGACAATTTTAAACGAGACAGATGCACTCAATATTAAATTTTAAATTAAATAATTGTATGTTTTGCGCATATGGCGCTTGAGTGAATTCTGTGCATGGCTACCTTCCACTCCTTTTCTAAAATGTTGAGTGAGAGATCCTTCTCCCACTGCACTCTGCTCTCTTTGAAAGGGAGGGACTGTAACATGTTTTTATATATTCCAGAAATGCTGTCTGAGTCCTCAAGACTGATCAATATTTTTTTTGGAATACAGGTAGGTGGGAGGTGAGGAAAATTGAAATAATTTAAATGATTTTTTCATAGGTCTGCCACATAACAAAATGTCAAAGAATGAAATCATCTGAATACTTTATATGCAGTTTAAATATACTGTATACATTTTTAAAGCAATTTAGTCACAAAAAATGAAATAAAAAAGATAATAAAAGAGCAATACCTTCCATGCAACTCATTAGGAAAACAATCAATTGAATAAAGAATTAAGAATCTCCTGTCTGCTAGGATCAACCAGGTTTAAAAAATACATGTATGTATATAGTTGCCCCAAAACCAAGATACAACCAGAAAAATATAATTTCTGCTTCAAATAAATACTGTTTTTCATGAAATACTTTCACCAAGACATCTTCAATAAACAATTCCCATTCATCCTTTATTTCTGTTATTTTTTCCACTTCTCCAATTCACCCAGATGAGTTTTGTCCTTCTCTTCTCCTGACTCCACCTCACCTGGGTGAGGCAGAGCAGCCTATTTTATGGCAGACCCCAGAGTACTTATTGTGCCACAACATTGCACCCAGAAAGCACCTTCTTATGTTAAAGATGTCTTCTCCTTGAAGCTCCCTCATGTGGCACCCAAGAAGCCCAACTGGGCTGACCATCACAGCTACAACTCTCAGGCAGCCCTGCTGGCTTACACACAGGAGTCCCCGCAGGGGGGACACTGCCACCTGGGGTATTAGGCAAGCAAACCGCCTTATAAGGAAGTCTGTCTCTAAGACATTATGTCCTCCTAACTGGGAAAAGGAGCACCAAACACCCCTGCCAGATAACATGCATCCATCCATTAGGAGTGCCTTCCAGACAGGAAGCCAACCTTTTATTCCAGCCAGTACACTAGCTCATCTGCAAGACTGTATGAAGACTGTATTGGAAAGTCTCCTTAGGCCTGTCTCATAAGCAGCATGGTACTGAGTAAACAGATCCTCTTCTACTTCTCTCTTTACCACTCTATCTCTCTCTTTAGTATCTTTCGCTTTTTCTCAACCTTCTTACTCATTTGCTCTGCCTTCTGCCATGAATCATCATAGTTGTAACCTTGTTTGCCAGGTACCACTTCAAAATTAGCTTTACCTTTAAAAAATTAATTGTGAAAATTAGCAAATTTATAGAGCCATTTTTCTCTTGCTTATTATCCATTTTCTAAAAAGTATACCGAGACTCAGACTGACAATTGAAATATCAGCATTTTTCTTTAACAGATGCTACACTTCTGCTCTTTAGCTGGAAGTATGAGTTCTGATAACTTTGGTTGAGGTGGTTTGTCATGTGGTGGGCGCTGCAATGCACTATATCAGCGGATGCTGCTAAACTCTTTCCTCTCTGTCTCTTTCTGCTTTAACACTCCATGCTGTGATGTTAGTGCGTGTATTTGTGTCATGTGATCTGCAACCCTGATATGAGAAAAGACAGCCTCCATGAGCTCACTAAGAAAGAACAACTATTGTGGTGACTCACTTAGTAGGCAGTGACAAACATGGAGTTGGGAAATCTCTACACCTCACCTGAGGAACACATTGAAAATATTTATGTCACAGCAGAACCACCACAGGACAGCAAAGAAGGACACCTGGAGGGTAGGTACTGATCATCTTAGATATTTTATTACCAAGGTGACCCTAAACCGATTCTATTGTAATAAATGCAGTGTCACTAACCTGACATTTGATCTGTGATGTGGTTACTGACTTTTCCTTTGAAACTGCACAATGATCTGTGCAGTATTGAGTTTCCATTTTGAAGCCTGTTATTAACATTATGAGCCCTGTCTGCTGAATGTTCATGTTTTGCTACACGTTAAAACAACAACAACATTTATTTCTATAGCACATTTTCATACAAATAATGTAGCTTAAAATGCTTTACATGACGAAGAAAGAGAAAAAAGACAAAGTAAGAATTAAAATCGGAGAACACTAATTAACATAGAATAAAAGTAAGGTCCGATGGTCAGGGAGGACAGAAAAAAAAAATCCGCACAGCTGCAAAAAAAAAAATCTGCAGGGGTTCCAGGTCATGAGACCGCCAAGCCCCCTCTAGGCAGTCTACCTAACATAAATGATCAGTCCTCATCGTATTCAGGGTTCTCATGGAAGGACTTGATGATGACAGTCACGTGGACATCTGGCCTTTAATCCATCAATGTAGGGACATCATGGTGCTTCAATTAGGTAGTGGTGGCGCAGCTCGCCACCACAGAAAACCGGAAAAAGAACAAAAGAGAGAGTAGGAGTTAGTACAGATTTTTGAGCCACCATGAATAGTATGATAATTAATTCAATATGCAGAGCATCAGGATTAAATTAAAATGAAGTTATAAGAAAGCCATGTTAAAGTAATGTGTTTTTAGCAGTTTTTTAAAGTGCTTCACCGTATCAGCCTGGCGAATTCCTATTGGCAGGCTATTTTAGATTTTAGGTGCATAAGAGCAGAAGGCCGCCTCGCCACTTCTTTTAAGTTTCGCTCTTGGAATTCAAAGCAGACACTCATTTGAGGATCTAAGGTTATGATTTGGAATATAAGATGTCAGACACTCAGATATATAAGATGGAGCAAGATTATTTAAGGCTTTGTAAACCATAAGCAGTATTTTAAAGTCAATCCTGAATGACACAGGTAACCAGTGTAGCAACATCAAAACTGGAGAAATGTGTTCGGATTTTCTTTTCCTAGTTAGGATTCTAGCAGCTGCATTCTGCACTTGTTACAGGTGATTTATGTCTTATTTGGGTAGTCCTGAGAGGAATGCGTTACAGTAATCTAGTCAACTGAAAACAAAAGCGTGAACTAATTTCTCAGCATCTTTCAATGATATAAGAGGTCTAACTTTTGCTATATTTCTTAAGTGAAAAAATGCTGTCCTAGTGATCTGATTAATATGCGATTTAAAATGCAGGTCACAGTCAACAGTTACCCCTAAATTCTTTACCTCTGTCTTGACTTTTAATCCTAATGCATCAAGTTTATTTCTAATAACATCATTATATCCATTATTGCCAATCACCATAATTTCCATTTTTTCTTTATTTAGCTTGAGAAAATTGCTACTCAGAAACACAAGTAAGACATTGTGTTAGTGAAACAACAGAGTCGGGGTCATCAGGTGCTATTGATAAATACAGTTGCATGTCATCAGCATAGCTGTGGTAGTTCACGTTATGCCCCAAGATAATCTGACCTAAGGAAGCATGTAGATCAAAAAGAGCAGTGGACCCAGGATAGAGCCTTGTGGAACACCATATAGAATATCATGTGTCTTTGAAGCATAATTACCACAACTTAACAAAGAATTTTCTACCTGCCAGGTATGATTCAAACCAATTTAAGACCGTGCCAGAGAGGCTCACCCACTGACTAAGACAATTTCTAAGAATATTGTGATCAATGGTATTAAATGCGGCACTCAGATCTAAGAGGATGAGAACAGATAAATGGCCTTTATCTGCATTTACCCACAGGTCATTTAATACTTTAAGGAGTGCTGTTTCTGTACTGTGATTTGATCTGAAACCCGACTGAATCTTATCAAGAATAGCATGTTTATTGAGGTGTCATTTAGCTGCATAATGACTGCATTCTCTAGAATTTTACTTAAGAAAGGCTGGTTTGAAATAGGTCTAAACGTTAATGTCCTCTGTCTCTTATAAGGTAA
This sequence comes from Polypterus senegalus, assembly GCF_016835505.1. NCBI lineage: Eukaryota > Metazoa > Chordata > Cladistia > Polypteriformes > Polypteridae > Polypterus > Polypterus senegalus. The sequence goes on along the minus strand of NC_053157.1, from coordinate 227,784,170 downwards.
ATGGTAATTATAATTTAAATAATATAGGATGTTATAAATAGGAGAAAACACACTTTCTTTAGAATCATAGAGAGCCTAAAGCACTACCCTGCTGTTTGCTCTCCAATATACTGCATTTTCTTACAACTGTTGTGGATCTTAGCTCATCTCAACTCAATTTAATTTTGTATAATTCTTTTTACTACTTGTTGTGATGTGAAAATTAGCATACAAGTTGATAAATATTTTATATGTCTTTATTTGTAACTTAGACAAAGCAATGTAATATTAGTGTTACATTACAGGTAATAATAGGAAAGTTTTGATGGTTTAAGAACCCCTTCCCCCCTTGTAGGAATGAATCTCTTTGTAATTTTTCGACAGTGTTGGGGGAAGTGCCTCAAACAAGTTTGGCCAATATTTCTCTGCTAAAGTCTCTCAGTCAACCCCCACAGGAAAGCCTGGCTGTCTAACTGCCAAGCTTTACCTTAACAAATGGCTTTGGGGGGTGGCAGATGTGAAGATTTTCTATCCCCCCCATTGGTCTGAAGTATGGCTATTTGAAACTGTCTTGTATCAAAAGCCTTTACTGTAAGTACCACAATGCCCCATTGGCTCTAGCAGTTGGACAGAAAACCTATACATTTGCTTGCTTTACCTCACCCTCTCTCTCTCTTACTAAACTGATGAAAGACCATCTCACACCATGAACTGAAAAGGACAACACAATGAAGAGCACAGCTCGGCAGCCATATCGAGACAGGTATGCGGTCTGTTCTGAAGAAAGCTGACCACAAATGATGCCTTAACTAGAAACATTTTAAGTAGCAAACAAGTCTGTGTGCCATAATTATATTTTAAGTGAATAATAAATGTCTTTGAAATAGTTAAAAATGCATTGATGATGTAATTATCAGTACATTATAAATAACTTTGTTTTTGTCTTAAAAATATAGCTAAAGTTAATCTTTTATTGTGTTCCAAACATGCTAAAATATATACTGTGTAATCTGTTAATGTCATCACTTTTATATTATTAATACACTAACAATTTCAATCTGGTAAAATACATTACATGATAAAATTAGTACATATGAAAAAATGCACAAATTTAAATTAAATGAAAGTCAACCTTTAGTTTATAAAAATTGCTGTATTTATTTATAAATAAACCATGGGAACTTAGCTTCAGCCCCAAAACATAAAAATATAAAACACAAAAGCACACATGTCCATACATTTCACCATATTTTTACTGAGCGCACAATCAAAATAATTTAAGACTGCAAAAAAAAAAAAAAAAGAAAGAAAAACGGCAAGGCACTATTTGGAACATCTGAGCCATCCATGTGACTTTGCTAAGATCTCGGCTGAAACTCAAGAGGAGACCCTTGTGAGACTACCAGGGTATTTTGTCTCAGGAGAAAAATCTTTGAAGCAGGAGACAAAAGAACATGTCTCCATTTTGTTTCTTTCTGATCTCACTGTCATCTAGGAGAAACCAAAGAGATATTAAGGAGATCTCTTCTTTGATTTTTATTTCTAAGGGAGACGGTCGTTTTATCCTCTTTCTGTTTACGTCTTGGCCAGTTTGTTTTCAATGGTCAAAGTGCATCCTGTAGGTGGTAAGCACAATGTATAAGTTTCCTTTCATTTTGTCAATTATGTTCAAAAGAGATCCCTTAATAAAAACCTATCCTCTACAGTCGTATTTAATTTAGCTGTTGTTGTGGCCTTCACTCAACTGAAAACATATCCATTACATCAAGTAAATCATCACAATATAAAATAAAGTCAATCTCAATATATACCAAGGGAAAAATCATTCAATTAGTCTTACACTATTGGCACATAACCTTTTGCTGTTATGAAAATAACTTAGTGAGGTAAAATCTATTAATTATAACACAAAATCAATCCCACATTACTGATGCCTGTGTCTGCTATCTATAATTTAGAGGAAATAGGGAGTGAGAGCATTGGTCAGTGAAAACTCTGAGACCTGTCCCATTAATACAACTGATAAGAGCCAAATGTTACAACTGTCCTACAGAGAATGCATATACATCCAACTCTGGCTCCCTGAACAGTGTGAGGCGGCCTGTTTTATACTGTACCTGTTAGTGCTCAAGGTGCTCTTCGGTCATCTTCTGCTGGAAGAAAACCCGGGTGTGGCAGAAGTGCTGCAGTCCAGGGCTTCAGAACTGTCCAGGTAATCCAACGAAAACCCCTCAACCCCAACGCCGACATTGGCAGAACCGATGCAATCCAGGGGGGTTGCCCTCCAGTGCCCCGGGGGAGGTTTTGCCTCTTTCCTGGTCCTTTCATCGTAGAGGCGTCCTAGTGGGGCAAGGGCCCCAGCCATCTGCCACACCATTCTAATACATATATTTCACAGGGACATATAATCTATCCTTAGCAGCTGTGAAACCAGCAAGTACTGCATGCTTAATATTCCTTTAGAGTTTCTGGAGTACTAAGAAAAGTAGCTCCTTAAAATCGCTCAGTGGGCAGAATTAATTGTAGTAAACTTAAGGGCTCCACTTATTCAAACATGCAGGGTAAAGTTTCTGCTTTCATGTTCTTGTTTGTAGGTGATGACAAAATTATACCTACTGGAAAAAAAAGATCCCATCCAGTTTATCTGGAATTAAGTCTTTTAACAGTTTTTCAATACAGCACATTTTTTGATTAATAACAATTGTGAATTGATATTCTACACCCTCTCACCAATTTCTCCATTCCCAGATTCACTGGCAGGATGACGCCCAACCTCTTGCTGCATCCAAAAAGTGCCATCTTTTGCCTTTACGCCTGGTGTAGCTGCATTGTTCTTATGTGTGATTGGACGTTTCTCATGGGATGGGCTTCTGTTCCCTTTCTCCGATGCAGAGCTCTCATCCACATTTATTTGAAAACTAGCAGTGTCAGATTGAGGGGAGTGTGAACATGACTGAGAGAATAAAAGTGAATAATAAAACAAAACGCTAACTTTTACAAGTATCATATATTTACACCGGCTGTTACAGACTCAAATAAATCAAATGTATGTTTTTAATCTATAATAGTAATAATAATAGCTGCTCACTACTCAAAACAGTTAAAGCATGAACAACCCCGGACCAAACCCACAATCTATCGACTTGAAGACAGCATTTCTTATCTCTGCACCAGCCGTATATGTGGGTGTGTGTGTCACACCCTATCCCAATTTCTTTTACTTTGGTTAAATTCCAGAAAAAAAGCACACTTGTTTTGTTATATCTCTGTCTTTTGCAAACGTGTTTATTAGATATTTGGACTTCAGTCTTCACACATTATACACTTCATGTCAGCATTTGGCCAATTATTAGTAGAACATGAAAAAAGCTTTTGTTCTAATTATGTGTTCACCATTTCATGCCTCACATTTCTTGTCTTTCAACACAGATCGTTGTAGACATGGAACACACATGAGATGTACTAATAATTACTTCATAAATTTATCTTTTCAAATATTTGAAAGACATTTATTATTCACTTAAAATATAATTATAGTGGTTATGTAGTAGAAAAAAAAATATTTATTATATGTGTTCCAAATAATGATATATTATTTACCTTATACAATTCAAGGCACCTCACACCCAGATAAAAAGACTTGAGTTGAGAGAACTTGATGTACGACTAAAGCTGCGTCGGTGGGGGGTGGTATGGCAGGCTGCCTGATGCTGGTGCTGATCGACACATTTGCAAAACAAAAGACGCTAATGAGGAGGTGTGAGGGAATTTAAGCTGGCCTGGCATTAGGAGTTTTTTCATAGGCTTCAGGGATTTTAGTGATAAAAGCTAATTACCAACATTGTAATTCTGTTTCATTGTTGCTGCAGACAAAATCTAAGGATGCATTTTCCTTGTGTCCAGAAATATATGGGACAAAATCGTACTCTACTCCAATAGTAGAGGCATCAACTTCTGAAGTGAAGGGTTTGGTGATGGAGAATAAGTGGTGATGTAAACGTAAGAACTTAAAAACATAATATGTATAAATTAGTGAAACCTAAAAAATTTTGCACTTGTTTAATATTTGCTGAAGGAATGTAGTTTAAAACAGCCTTGACTTTAGCCTTTTCCATATTAGTATCTTGTGTCCAGTCATCGTGATTTTAGAAAAAACATTTTGTCATCTGCAAAGCCTGGCAAATAATAACAAAAGAATGTCTTCCTCTTTCTTGTAGTCGCTAACCTGATAAGAAAAGACGTGGCGATGGAAAGCATCTACAACACCCTGAAGAGAGAAACTGAGGATATTTACACAACAGTAGAACCAACCAAGGACATTAAAGTAGGACACCTGGATGGTAGGTCTGAGCATCTCAGTTGTGCTGTTATTTAAATATTTTTTAAGAACAAAAGCAAGTTTTTTGTTTAATACAATAGGGTCACTGGACTCAAAAAATGTAGTCAATGCCAATCTATTAAACATTTTCAAAATAACTACAACTCACATCCTAGCAAGTAATATATGTTTATCAATGCTACTGCAGTGTTGATGTGCCACCAGTGATCATTTTCCTCATATAAGCTTTTGGGTGCCTCTCTCCCTTCTGCACATCCAGGCAAAGTCAAGCTGACCTGCTGATGATTCTGTTGTGATGAATGCGGCTTTACAACAACCCGATGTTACTCTCCTCTGTCTGTGATGACTGTTTTGTAATGTTATTGCTCATGATATCTTTGAAATTACCCAGTGTCTGCACAGCTTTAAGAGAGTTTCCACATTTCAGTCTATCCAAGTGTATGTTTATTCATTGTAAGCCCAGCTCACTAAGTGTTATGTGTCTGCAAGAAGGCCCAGAAATTTAATCTAGAAGGCCTCCCTGGTATTCATTTCCCATATATGTGAACAGAACTGTTGAAAAACAAAACTCAGTTTATTTTCATTGTGTCCATCACTGAAAACAAACTTGGATTACTCACACTGACAAATATGTAACACAGTTGGTAAAACTGTTGAAAAGTCCCTACTGGACGCATTTAAGTCCACGTGTTTCTATACTTTAGCTGTCAGCCTAATCAGTATCCTACGGTGATGGTGTCAGCAAAATCAAAATCTTACCAAAGCAACCCTATAAACCACATACTTGATTTAGATAAAAAAATAAAGTGACTAGTTCAATATAATTATAAAATTGGACGCAATCAAAATGTAATAATAACCTTTAAACATTGCCCAATGATTTCTGTTTAAAGTGTCTGTGACAGCATCTGCACAGGGTGTAGTATCACAATCCACTGACCCCACAATTCAGAGTTTTTTCAATGAGAAGCCAACTATAGGGAACTTTTTAGTAAGGCGGAAGAAAACAAGAGGAGTGTTATCAAGCAACAGAAGAGACTATTTTACTTTAATTTGTAATGTAATCCCATTTGTGAGACTTTAATATTTTGACATTGAATTAAATTAGTCTTCAGCAATGCATTTATAGTCTATTAACAGTCATGTTATCATGTTGGTTGTTTAGTTTTATTTTGCTGTCTCCCCCACTGTACTTAAGAGTTATTTTTATGATTATCATAAATAAAATATAAAAATATGGAGACGCCTATGAAAAACAACTCAGAAACAACTTAGAAAAGCCAGCAAATAGAATGGCAATGCAATGACATACAGAGAGAGCTACAAAAATGAGCTCCTCGTGGATATTTAAAAGACCACTGCATGCATCTTTAGAATCCACTCAGCTAGATTAGTTCCTTGTTCTGTCTTAATATTCAATGGTTCAGTGAAGTTCCCAAACATTTCTTGGCAAAGCCAATTCCGTGAGGTTCGTTCATCACTAGTGGTCACTAACTTAATTCCCCAGGGGGAATTTTAAACAATATTAGCCAGACTTTCATATTACTATTAATATAGTATTTTAGCATTGATACCTTCTGCCACAGTGTTGTGTTCACATTTTATCCCTACTTAGCTCATTATACTGTATTTATAAAATATATGAGACAAATCTAAAAGTTTCATGCTCTTTTTCGTGTGTGTAAAACATGTGAAACTGATATCCAGTTATCACCTTCAGTCAAACTAAATACATAATACATACTGTAACATTTTATTATCTTATGTAGTTGCTGCTGAGAGCTTTTCTAAGATGATCTTTTTCTGTTATTTTCACACTAAACTCAGGAAAAAACAGTTATCGAATTGCCTTTGCACAACAGCAAGCCTTTCTCTGCCACGCTGCAAAGTATGTATTCTTTGTCTTTAAATTTTATGAACACAACAATAAATGCTCATAAGAAATGTTTGCCAGGTGAGTGGTATGCTCTTTCAGCTTCTGGGTTTTTCTTAAGAGTATCTCTAAGTATTTTAGTGAAGAACCCAGAAAACAATTCAGATTGTTTCTTGTATTCTATCTCTTTAGAGATTGCAATAATTTTCAGATTTATCAAACAAGTTCTATTTTCATAATCTTTAGGGTAACACAAAATGATACTAATGTTTGTGGTCTTGAGTGCTATTTGCTACAGCTTTTTTGATATGGCAAGATATCATGTTTTTTTACAGATTTTATTTGGTCACTAATGACGTTAATTTTAAGCTCCAGGTTGTACTTTCTGTATATTTCTCTGTCCCTTCTTTGATCTACTCTCGGAGCCCAATTATGAAATCTTTCAGATCTATATCATTTTCCCTTGTGTATTATGTGTCTACTTTACTATAGTGCCATGTGTACCATGCATTGCTTAGGGATTCACCAGAACCTAAAGCACCGTAGCTTATCAATGGCTATGTGCAAACCTCATGGACCAAATTGCTTGTGATAGACCAAATTTAGCAGCTGCATTTGGTTTTTGCTGATACCTAGGTGGAATGTTAGGAGGCACTCTAAGCTTCATTCCATAGGAAAGCCTTCTAGAAGTATTAAAATAAGTGATATCCAAAGGAAATGAGATAAAATTAATACAAAGTACTGCTGTTGGGGTAGAGTATAGAATATGATAACTAGAATTTAGTGAATATTTAAAAATATTTTGTAATATTTGTGCCTTATAGCTTCAGCCAGCAACTCTGGTCTGGATTAAGTGGGCATACTCACATATAAGTCGTGTCTTGAAACCTGAAAAATCGATAATAAAATCAGACCCCAACTTATATGCCTGTTCAAAAATGCAACACTTTTTTTTTTTACATCTTGCCTCCTCCAATCTCACATCCGTTTCTCAGACGCATCAAATTTTGTTGCAGCAGCACAGTTACCAATTTATTTTGCTGCTTCAATGACTTTTAATTTAAAACCAGCTTCATATTTTCTTCTGATTGAACGCTCCATCGTAGATTAGGGATGCTCTTACGATGAAGTTGTATGAGAGTGTGAGATACAAAAAACACACAACAGTGCAATCGTTGCTTCAGAATAGTTCGGGTATTACCATGTGGTCACGTAGGCACAATACATAGAAACAAAAGGCAGTCTGTTAGTATTTCATAATGTCTTGGATCAATAGCTTGAGTTTTCTGCATTCGATTTATATGACCGACATTATAAAATACCAGAAAACATACGGTAAAATCAAGCCCTGACTTATCCGTGGGAGAACTTAAACGTGATTATATATAGTATATTGAACAATATATATTTATATTTTGGAAAATCCATCCATCCATCCATTATCCAACCTGCTATATCATGACTACAGGGTCACAAGGGTCTGCTGGAGCCAATCCCAGCGAACACAGGGTGCAAGGCAGGAAACAAACCCCGAGCAGGGCGCCAGCCCACCGCAGTATTTTGGAAAATATATTGCAATATACAATAAATGGCAATATTTACATATTTGACAGTACATTTCAGTATTCTGCAAGATACTGTAACATATTTATGACTGAAATATTTTATAACATATTACTTGTATAGGTAGCAATGTATTTTTTAAAAATATATTTTACATATACTTTGATTCTGTAGGGGTATCACACTTTCTGTTAACTTTCACCACTCTTTTCTTTCTCAGCAGCCCCAGCTTCTTCTGCCAATGTGGATAACAAAGCCCGCTGGTTCAAAGCGCTGCTCTTCTTTTGTTTTTTGCTAATGGCCGCCCTGGCTTTCCTTGCTGTGTATTGTAAGTATTATTCCATAAGAGAACTGTGTGTGTACAGTGCTCTGATTAATTATCTACAGAAATTGGCTATATGGTGTGAACTGAATTAAGTTTATGAAGTGAATGAAGTTAATATTGACTTTCATTGAAAGGAAAACAAATATAATTTTTTATCTCTTAGCTGTGAGCTGACAGAATCTTGCTTGTGTCACCAGGACAGGTTTTCCTTGTTTCTATGTAGAGAAGAAGGAATTAGTGAAAATGGTATAAAATGCCAGATACAGAAAATCTTTTGTCAGAATTTTCTGCTGTAGGTGTCAACATCAATGATAGAAAACCGTGGCACCCACAGCTTTCATTTCCCACTTCCTGTAAGATTTTGCTGCTTTCACAAATAAAAAGGCAAAAAAAAAAAAAAATGCACTGAGTCAGAAAAAAAAATGAAAGCAAAAAGTATTAAACTGCTATAAACTGTTAAAAATGTAAGTTTGGAATTCATATTGGTAAAAGACATTTTGAAAATTATATTTGTGAACTATGATTTAAACAATTTCTCAGATTGTCAGATTCACTTGTTATCAACAACAACAACATTTATTTATATAGCACATTTTCATACAAACAGTAGCTCAAAGTGCTTTACATATTAAAGAATAGAAAAATGAAAGACACAATTATAAAACAAAATAAATCAACATTAACATCAAAAACGAGTAAGGTTCAATGGCCGGGGGGACAGGAAAAACAAAAAAACTCCAGACGGCTGGAGAAAAAATAAAATCTGTAGGGATTCCAGACCATGAGACCGCCCAGTCCCCTCTGGGCATTCTACCTAACATAAATGAAACAGTCCTCTTTGGATTTAGGATTCTCACGGAAGGGCTTGATGATGATGATGGTCAGGTAGACTTCTTCCTTTTAATCCATCCATCATTGTTGGTTATGTTTAATTATGTTTTAACACTAGAATTACCGGTGCCTACGAAAAATCTCATAGATACGGCCCACCTTAAATCCATTCGCACCTCTCCCTCAGTGTCTTTTGTCCTGTAAATGTGCCACTAAGCAGCAAGCAGCACGCAGCCCACTATCCCATCCCCTCACCCACCGCCGCAGTTCAATTTGCAAAGAAGTTTCTCAGTGCTTAGTGTTTATCTTCTAGTAAAGTGCTGGAGCTTTATAGGGTAAAAAAGTACATCGTCATTTGGAATACACACATTTCATGTGTGTTCAGTGTCATCAACAATCTCTGTAAAAACGTTGTTAACACAGAAACATTTTTCATGTTTTAGTAATAATTGACAAAATGTAGACATGAAATGTATAATGTGTGAAGCCTGAAATACAAATATGAAATAAACACTTTCACAAAAGGTACAAGTATAACAAAACAAGTGCACTTTTATTCAAGAATTTACCTGAAGAAAAAAGAAAGCAGGTTACAGTAGGTGGCTGATACGACAGCTTGCATGGTGCAATGCTAAGAACTGCTGTCTTTCAATCAAGAGGTCGCGGTTTCGATATCAGCTGCTTTCCAACTTTACCATTTTGAGTAGTAAGCTGCTCTTATCATTTATACCATACAATAAAAACATATATTTGTTTTGCGTCTGTAAATTAATAGTACTTGTCAAAGTTTTTTTTTTCAGTTTTATTCTCTCACTCACGTTCCAGCTTCCACGCACACACACACACACACACCATCTTTCAGATAAGGACGTGGTAGGTATAAACTTGTTTTGTTATACCCCCTCTTTATTTCAAAACCGTGTCAGATCTTGTGCACGAACGAGACTGGGAAAACTGTGCACGTGGGTGTGAGTGTTGTGCATGACTGAGAATGACTTTGGATGTGAATTTTTTTTATTCAGTTTTATTCTTGAATGTTCCTGTTTATGCTGAATTAGTATGAGCCTTCTGATCCATGATGTCAAAGCCGCTCTAACAAAAAAAGAGAGACTTAGATAAATATGACATTTGGAATAATTCATTTTATGACCTGTATTGTACATTTCGGAAAACGTTGTTGCACTAATGCAACATTATATTTATTTGCATACCTTCATGCAGTTGTAGTCATGATGTGACTGCGTTTGTTTTTTTTTTTTCCGATCTTGGCCAGTGTCCACATGTTGCTGCATGTTGGTATTTCTTTTCAGCTCCAGGAGATGCAGAGGACAAAATAGTACAGACAGGTCAGTTCCGTGCTATATACAATCATCAGATTCAAATGTTAACAGTTCCCACACGCACCCTTCCCACATTTACAACATGTGTATAAGGTGTGAAGCATGAAGTCCAAATATCAAATAAACAATTTCACTAAAGGTACAAGTATAACAAAACAAGTGCACTTTTATTCAAGAATATAACCGACGAAAAAAGAAAGCAGGTTACGGTAGATGGCTGATACGACAGCTTGCATGGTACAATGCTAAGAACTGCTGATTCCCAATCAAGAGCTTCTGGGATGGATGCTGGCAGCTTCTCAAGTTTACCCTTTTGAGTAGAGAGCTGCTCTTATTGTTAATATTATACAATAAAAACATACATTTTATTTGCGTCTGTAACAGCTGCTGTAAATTTATAGTACATTTCAAAGTTAGTGTCTTTTTTTTATTTTATTCTCTCACTCAGATGTTATACATATAAAACAAACATTATGTTAAATACTGATATATTGTAATTCATGTGAGAAATGGAAGCTTAAAAGAAAATGGCATTCATACAAGTCACAATGAGAAAATTCTGCAAATGGACTGTTTTGATTATCACACAATTCTGCTGCACACATTTTGTGTTTTTGTTCATTACCGCTGTGGCAGGCAGCCGGGGTCCATGCCCAGCTGGGACGCCCCTGCACTGTATCTTCAGAGCGAGCAGCCCTGGACAGTGCAATACCTCCCCCTGGATGCTAGATGGCTCCCACTTTGGGTTTGAGAGGTGCCTCGGGTTCGCACAGGGCTCCACGGGAATTGGAGTTGGGTGCAGCCAGGGGGTGCTGCAGCTGGGACTCCGAAGCCCCTATTGGCAATGTATTCACCACACCCAGAAGTGCAGCCAGAACACGGCAATCAAGCACCTGGAGCACTTTCAAGTGAACTATAAAAGGGGTCAGCAGCCACCACTCTGGGAGCCAGAATCGGGAGAGGGAGGACGAGGTTGCCAGGGAGGAGTGGTGGAGGAAGAGAAAGAGTGCCAGATTATGTGTCTTGGTGCTTGGGTCTGTGTATTGCCTGTGGAACAGAGCCCACAAGTGAAGAGAAAAATAAATGTTGCTTTTATTTTACACGTGCCTCAGCATGAATCTGTGTTGGGTCGGATGCCTATATAGCGCCTTATTCACACAGCCTACAAATGCAGCAATAATCATAACTGAGATAACAGCAAATATGAAAATGTCAATTATAAAATGTAGCAAATCCCTGTGTAGAATCTGATTCCACCTTCAGTCCATCATATTTTTATAATAGAAGTAGTGTTAAACCACAATTTGAATGCCCGGCAGTAAAGTGACAGTAATACAAAATAATGGAAATAAAAGGGGAAAAGTGTCAACCAGCTACAGAACAGAAGTTGAAAAAGGCAGAGAATGGAATATTTCATAATTAGTAAAAAAAATAATAATAACATACTAAATAATAATGAATGGATACAAAGAATGGAAATACAAGAAATCACCTGAAATATACATCTGTAAGTACATCCAAGAAGTTACAGTAAAATTAAAAATCTGCAAAATAGTAGTTCATGAAAAAACACACTGGAAATTCTGTATAATGTCCCCACTTTCCACTATCAGAAAATGCTGCTGAGATTGAAAACAAAAGTAAAAAACAGATGTGCATAAACCTGTCTTTCACATGCTAGTTAGGACTTCCTTATTCCAACTTCAGCTCTAAACTTCAAAGAAAGGGATTTTAAACTGAGGTCAGGAATCACTTTAGGGCATTCCTCTAGAATGACTTCTAAGGTGAGAAAGCCTGAAGTTGTCAGTTGAGTATTCCCTTGAGCAACCTGACATATCCTTACAATCCCAAACACACTGCTGTATTTGAAGGACCAGTTAGTGGTCTGCCAGTTGATCACAGGGTTTCCAATGTAGTATAGAGTGTAATCTTATTGCTTCTAGTGAACTTGCAGGATCTCCTACTCTTTGAAATGAAAACTGCTAACATCTTCACATTTTGTTTTGCCCTAAAAGTATGACATTCATGGTTATTAGCACTGCTTGCTGATTGCCTACTATTTATTATTTGGGAGTCAGCCAAGCCTCTGAATAAAGGATCATGTAATGTCTACCATCCAGGAAACATTTTCTATTTATCTAATGTAACACTAGATGGCACTATACCAGCACTTAACCTGACACACAGACACTGACAACATGTTTTAAAAGCACCAAAAAGTTGTTTAATTTCTTTTTTTAAATAAATAGTGCCCAAAGCACCACCACCACAATAAACAAATAAACACGATAATATTTAATTCTTGAAATCTCTCCTCCACACCTCCCAGCAAGCTCTGTCCTCTACCTCCCATCTCCGGCTCACTTGATGGGTCTCCAACAGTCCTTGACCCGGGTCAGACGGAGAATTAAAGTTCTTTAATCAGGGCTATGGATAAAGCATGGCTCCTCTGGTCCTCTCACAGCTCCTCCTGGCAGCACCCATGGTAACCAACCTGGCTGAGCAACCGAACTCCAAGTCCCAAGATGCCCTGCGGGAATCCAGAGCACCGTTACACTCCAGGGGAGCTGCCATCTATCAATCTATGATATAGTGTCTTTCACATCAATCTATCATATAGTGCTTTACAAATCTATCTTTCTGTCTTATTATTCTGTACAGTTCTATCTATCTAAAAGTAATACAGCAGAAACATTTTGATCATCACTTTGCAGGTGCACTCATGACCTGTGTGCTTTGTTTATTGTGTGACTTAGATATGAAATTAGCCTAGTTAGAAAAATTTTAAGATACGTAAGAAAGTGTCCAGCTTGCCCACCCTTCATCCTTTTATGAGGAAGTTCATGGTGTAATGCATAGCCATGATGCAGAATTGTCAGCCTTATTGCTTATAATTGTGCTGTTTCCCCAACTACTTTATCCTGCCTTTAACACTAGAATTACCAGAGCCTACGAAAAAACTTGTAAATCCGTCCCACCTTAAATCACTTCTTAAAATCATTCACAGCTCTCCACCAGCGCCTTTTGTCATCTAAATGTGCTGATAAAATCAGGCAGCAAGCAGCCGGCTATTCCATCCCCCCACCAACTTAGAACATGCACAAACTTCTCCCAGCTCATGCCTTGATTGATTTTCTGGGAGTGAAGTGGAGTTTTAGAGTGGAAATAATAGATCGTTGTTTGGAACACATGCATTTCATGTCTATTCCGTTTCTACAGTAATCTGTGTAAGCACATTGTTAAAACAGAAAAGTTTTTTATATTCTAGTAGTAGATGACAAAATGTAGGTATAAACTATATAATGTATGAAGCCTGCAGTATCAAAGAAATACTTTCACAAAAGGTACAAATCTAACACAACAATTGCGCTTTTATTCAAAAATATAACTCCAGAAACAAAAAGCCGCTTTAAAATGCGACATTGACACCTGTTTATTGTGACAGCCTCCATGGCGCAATAGAATAGCTGCCAACTGGGAATCAAAAGGTCGTGAGTTCGATCCTGCACCACTCCGTTTTGAGAAGTAAACTACTCTTAGTCTTACTATTCTAGAATAAAAACATACATTTGATTTCAGTCTGTAACAGCCAGTGTATTTTATGATACTTGTAAAGGTTAGCTTTGTTTTTTTTTTTTTTTAGTCAGTTTTATTATCTCAGCCGTGTTCACAAGCCCAAACACACCCCACCCCCGCATCTGATACTGCTGTTTTCACATAGACGCGCTGTAACAGAGGTAAACTCAGCTCCCTTCTACATCGGAGCAAGAATGCACATACCATTGCTTGCATACTAAAGTGTCATCAGGCACTTTCTGTGGCATTACACACATTTTTGAGCATGCCCTCTGCACACTACTTGTGACTTTAGGCTTTAGGAAGTAAGTAAATAAATAAAGGTAAATCGTGTCATAAAATGATTTCTTCAAAACGTCACATATATTTGACTCTTTCTTTTTTTAAAATGTGCGTTGATCACCACCAGCATGTTGTAGCACACAGCATCTGGCCACCTGCATGTTCTTGCGCGCACTGAATAAAAGACAAATATACAGTCTGACTGAGATAATCAGACTGACAAAAAGCAAACATTTAGAAATGCCAAACATTTACAGCTGATCAGATGCTGTTCATTTTCAAATAATATTGCATTTGTGAGATGATGTTTTCACATATATTGTCTCTTTCTTTCAGGTGTGTAATAGAAACCACAGCTCTCCACATCATCCAACCTTCTCTCTCTCTCATTCTCTTCATTCATTAATCTATCAAAGTTCTTTTTTCATTTGCACAACACACTCTCCTCAATTTTGAGTACATTTCCATCTTTTATCCTTTATCACCCTAACTGCTGCACATCTTTCCCAGCCCAGCCCCTTTGTCTATCCCACTGGTTCTTTTCTCCCTCTTTAGTGTCCAACCTCTACTACAACTCATCATATGCCTTTTCTTTAGGTTTTGCCACCTCTCACTTCACCTTGCACCTTATCTCCTTGTACTCTTGTATACTTTCTGCATCTCTCTGACTATCCCACTTCTTCTTCACCAACCTCTTCCTCTGTATGCTCTCCTGTACTTACCCGTTCCACCACAAGGTTTCCTTATCTTCCTTCCTCTATCCAGATGTCACACCAAGCACCCTTCTTGCTGTCACCCATACTATTTCTGCTTTAGTTGCCCAGCTATCTGGTAACTCTTCACTGCCACTCAGTATCTGTCTCACCTCCTCCCTAAACTCAACTTTGCAGTCTTTCTTTTTCAACTTCCACCATTTGATACTTGGCTCTGCCCTCACTCTCTTCCTCTTCTTGATCTCCAATGTCATCCTACAGACCACAATCCTATGCTGCTTAACTACACTTTCCCATGCCACAACTTTGCAGTCTTTAATCTCCTTCAGATTGACTCTTCTGCATAGGATGTAATCCACCTGTGTGCATCTTCCTCCACTCTTCTACCTAACCCTATGTTTCTCCCTCTTCTTAAAATACATATTCACAACAGCCATGTCCATCCTTTTCACAAAATCCACTATCATCTGAGCTTCTGCATTCCTCTCCTTGACACCATACCTACCCATCACCTCCTCATCTCCTCTTTTCTCTTCACCAACACGTCCATTGAAATCTGCTCCAATCACCACTCTCTCTCCTTTGGGTACATTATCCATCACTTCATCCAACTCACTCCAGAAATCTTCTTTCTCATTAATCACACACCCAACTTGCTGGGCATACGCATTAAAAACATTTCCCATCACACATTCAATTTTCAGCTTCATAATCATCACTCTGTCTGACAGTCTTTTCACCTCCAAAACACTCTTGACATACTGTTCCTTCAGAATAACCATTACTCCATTTCTCCTCCCATCCACATCATGAAAGGACAATTTGATCCCTCCTCTGATCCATCTGGCCTTACTTCCCTTCCATTTAGTCTTTTCCACACATTTCCTTTTCTCTATTACATCATCTAACTCTCTCCCCTTACCAGTCATACTGCCAACATTCAAAGTTCCTACCCTCCATTCCACTCTCTTTACCTTCCTCCTCTCCTCCTGCCTCTGGATACGTCTTCCCCTCTTCCATTTCTTCTTCGTTCAACAGTAGCCCAATTTCCACCAGTACTGGTCATTGTTAACCTGGGCCTTGACTGATCCCGTATGGAAATCTGTATTGTTATCCGCATATTGATCTGGAAAAATTTTGCACTGGATGCCCTTCCTGACATAACCTTCCCTATTTACCCAAGCTTGGTGAATTGCACTTACATTGAAACTGCCCCCAAAAAATAAAATATGCCATTGCTGCACAACATTAAAGCTAGAAGATGGTGGCACCCAAAAATAAACAAAAACATTTGCAACTATCTTAAAGTCACCTCAAAACAACAAAAAAAATGTCAGTCAGTCAGTTTCTAACACCCTTAGTCCTGAATAGGGTTGCGGGGGCTGCTGGAGCCTCTCCCAACTAGCATAGGATTCAAGACAGGAACAAACCTTGGACAGGGTGCCTCCCACCACAGGGCAAACACACACACCCTCCAATCACACACTAGGGCCAATTTAGTGTTACCAGTCCACCTATCCTGCATGTCTTTGCAGTATGGGAGTAAACTGGAGTGCCTGGAGAAAACCCACACAGATACGGGGAAAACATGCTAACCTCCAGTCTCCTTACTAAAAGGCAGCAATGCTGCCGCTGTGCCACAGTGCCAAAAAAAAAAATTGTTATATAATTTACTATTTTTTATTTATACAAAACATACAGGTATACTGTATAGCCTGCATGCTATCATTAAGAACAGCATTTTCCACTAACAGGATTGCAGCAGCTGTGCTGAAGATGACACTGTGCAAAGTGAAAGAGTAATGCTTGCTTGTTTTTCTCATCGATCTCTACTCTATCTGGTGGATTGAAAAGACATGGCAATGCAAACTAAGGAGAAACTACAGCTATGGAACAATAAATACCAGACTTCAATTTCAAGCTCTCAATCTCCCTCAACTGTATCATTTTGGATAAAACCTCTGAGCTTGACATCGAGGAAAGCAGAAAAAAAAAAGGAAAAGACTGTACTGAGGGAAACGATATAGGGTATCCTCCTGCCCCAAAAAGCCTTTAAAATAAGTTAATAC
This sequence comes from Polypterus senegalus, assembly GCF_016835505.1. NCBI lineage: Eukaryota > Metazoa > Chordata > Cladistia > Polypteriformes > Polypteridae > Polypterus > Polypterus senegalus. The sequence continues at coordinate 227,767,280 of NC_053157.1, read as the reverse complement.
AAAAAGTGAAACCAAGATAACTTTAAATGTTTACTTTTTTGGTTTTCCTCAGATTTCATGTACTTGGGCAAAATGAAGGAAATGGTCAGTAAAATAGAAGTGGAGGAGAAGTTCTTTGGTCTAAACTACACTGCCCTATTAGAAGAAAAGAAAGGTTTACTAAAAAACATCACAGATTTAGAGACCAAGAATGGAGAACTGAGTAGAAACCATGCTATACTTCAGTTCCAATATAAACAGCTCAATCAGAGATTAATGGCAGGCGACAAATCCTGTCCTACATCAGTGCACGGTAGGTGATCTCCATGACAATCTAATTCTGTTTCTCTTGAAGATTTCTAACTTCTCTTTCTTCTTTTCTGAGCAGCTATCATGATACGGTATAAAATTAAAACTACATGCATATATCTGAGTCAGTTTAAAAATGAACCAACATAGCATTTATTTTAAAAGGGTTCTTTACAGGGTGAACAAAGCATAATGCTACAGAAAATAAGCCACCTTTATGTGAAAATCTGAATTTCCACAGCTTAAACTGACTTGGTGTTAGTTTGTTTGTGTGAGTCTTCCAATGGTATTATAAAGGGACATTTTTTAACTTTCATCCAATGTCCAGTCTCCAGTGGCTTCCTGTCCAGTGTTTTTAACCCCCTTTAAATTTCTTGTTGATTCTTATGTCTCAACACTGAGCCCAGGGAACCACTTCAGTCCATCACATTCTCTTTTTCTTCCTTTCTTTTTATTCAGATAAGGCTTGCTCCATGTGTCCACAGACCTGGCTGCTTTTCAACAGCAAGTGCTATTTCTTCTCCTCTGATGAACTGAACTGGAGCGACAGTCAAAATCATTGCACCTCACTTGGGGGACATCTGGCGATTATAGAGAGCAAGGTGGAACAGGTATGGCCTTTATCATGGTTAGGTTCACACAAGGGAGTCTGACAAAGGATTGACCTTAAGTGATGTGAAAAGGGGGCATACTATAAGACTTACTAGGATGTCGCTTCCATATAGTGACACTCACACTATGTTTTCATTTGAAAATGCAGACATCAGTCCCCATTTTTGCCTTTTGTCCACACAAAACTCAAAAACAAAGACTTTTGAAAATGCTTTCCAAAGCATTTGCAATGTGGATGAGCGAAAATGTAAACTAACAAAAAACACAGACTCTAAGTGTACTCTGATTTCTTCATGCTTATTACGTAGACTGATATTGGATCCTGCTCACTACAATGTCTCATTTCCTGAATGGTCAGCCTTTACCAAAGAAAATCTTATCCCCACATAGCAGACACATAACAGTTGTATTGCCTACCTGTATGCATCTAAATTGTTTTGGTTAGTTTAAATGCTGCCATAAATGCACAAAAGTCAAATAATTTACTGATCACGACAGTTTTGCAAAAACACTAGTATTTGTTTAATGAAAACATAGTAGGATGTAGCCTCTATTGTAGTAAATATAAAGGTTCAGGCAGCACATTCACAGGTAAAACTTTATGTCTTTAGGATTTTTTAATAACATTGATGGAAATCCAAGGAGGTGAGGAGGACTCTTACTGGATTGGACTGACAGATCAGGAGACAGAAGGTTACTTTGTTTGGGTGGATAACACACCTCTGGACCCACACAAGGGGTAAGAAAGTGAATTTGCAATTGACAACTGTGAGTCGGGGAAGCAGAAACTAATAAAGTGCTAGAGTTACAGTGTCAATTTATTACTGGAGGAGGCTTTAGATTTTGACCTCTGTATTAATATCCTGACCATTTTACATTTCTTGCGATTAGGTTTGCATTCACAGACAAAGTCAAACACAGTAAGTGTAGGCCATGAAATAAAATAAATGATACAGAAAAATGATATCAATTTGCTTAGGATCTTTTCTAGGGGTACCAACAAATGTGTCCAGGCCATTTTATAATATGTTTGTAGAATAAGGAACACTTGATCTCCTTTCACACTTGCCTTGCTTTACTCATTGACATATCAAAGGCATGCAGGTAGACAGAGGACAACTGCATTTCATTTAATCACTTCTCAGAGGGTATGCAGCACTTTTCAAATAGCTGTTAGGGTGGCAACAAATTTGTCCACATCTGTAGTTCATTTTCAAGGGTATGTAATAAGCATTGCAGTACCATTTCAAGTGAGTTTAATTTAAAGTGAGAAGTCAAGCAAAATGACACCTTTAATTGGCTAACTAAAAAGATTACAATATGCAAGCTTTCACGACACTGAAATAAATGGAGAGTCAACAGTTTTCAGGTTTTCATCTTTCTTTTTCATCAATTGTAGTCAAGCAATTTGAGTGATTATAAGTGTTACATTTTCTCATTGATTATTCTATAGTTGTCAGAGAGCAATTCACACCTGAAAAACAACATTCAATAATGTTGATTACAGTGGCACGAGAAGATCTGTAGAGGTGAACAGGTGATGCAAATGTGGTCAACTATGAGCTAGAGAAGAAAAACAGCAATTCACACCTGGGAACCAACATTCAGTGTGCATCGTTTGTGGCAGAAATAGGTTTCATTTTCTAAATATAATTTGCAATAACATAAGAATTTGAAGTGCATGAAATTAGCAAAAGCCAAGTAAGGACAGGAGCGTGACATGCACATTTATGAAATAATTCAAGATTTAAAAACACAACACCAATTGGTGTGGGCTGTGGTGCTCCTCGTGTTATGGTGCATAGGTGTGGTGAAAAGTAGACAAAGTACAGACTGGCCATTGCAGCTTATTTGTGTTAGGAGAAGAAAAAGTTAAGGTTCAAAACATAACTTTCTCTGTCAGATTTTTAATATGAAGAACCTGAATTGGTGATGCACTGACCTGCTATAGTTATAGATGTGTCCACACTTACTAAGTCTTGTTTAAGTTTTGTTGCACCTGTTGTCTTTAACAACAGCACTTTTGTGCCCATATTTATCAAGCAGCTCAGAATTATACTTAGGAATTGCAAAAAAAAAATAGGAATAGGATGAAATTTTATTCTACCCGGAGTATCACATGAGAAGTAAGTGTACAACATTCACATTTGAGAATGAATGACATCAAGATTTTATGACATCCGAGCTCCAAAATGGCACTCATGAAGGTGTTTTGTAGTTTCCTTAAAAATCATGATGACTTTCTGATACTAATGCTAAGGCTTCACAACAACAACAGCAACAATAATAATAATAATAATAATAATAATAATAATAATAATAATTAAGGTAAGAAAGCTGATCACCAACTGTTGGGTTTGGGAAATGAGTCATCAGTCATCACTTCAATGTGTATCCCTTATCTTCACGAAGACGACATCCAGGTGAAGATGTGATTTTGTTTTCAAATAAAACATTTATGCCACATTAATGGAGTATTCTAATGAAGGGGTGACTAACCTTTTTAATCTGAGGACCCAAATTTGAAAATCTGTACCATACTGGGACCCAAGAGAAGGGTTATTATCATAATCAGTGGAGTCATAAAGATACAAATAGAAATAGCCATATAACAAAAAAGGAAAAGTTAAAATAATGCTCCATCTATCCATTTTCCAAACCAGTTTCTCCCAAACAGGGTTGCTATAAACTTATCCAAGTAAGAATTGGACACAAGGTAGGAAGAATACCTGGAAAGGACACCAGTCCATTTCATGGTGACCACACACATATATTTCACAGCAGGGTCAATTTAGCAAACCCAGAACACCTAACTTGCATGTCTGGGAGTGCAGCTGGATGACAAATTGGACTGGATTGCCAATACTGATGCTCTTTGTAAGAAAGGACAGAGCCGACTATACTTCCTTAGAATGCTGGCATCTTTCAACATCTGCAATAAGATGCTGCAGATGTTCTATCAGACGGTTGTGGCGAGCGCCCTCTTCTATGTGGTGGTGTGCTGGGGAGGCAGCATAAAGAAGAAAGATGCCTCACACCTGGACAAACTGGTGAGAAAGGCAGGCTCTATCTTAGACATGGAGCTGGACAGTTTGACATCTGTGGCAGAGCGACGGGCGGTGAGCAGGCTCCTATCAATCATGGAGAATCAACTGCATCCACTGAACAGGATCATCTCCAGACAGAGGAACAACTTCAGTGACAGACTGCCATCACTGTCCTGCTCCACTGACAGACTGAGGAGATCGTTCCTCCCCACACTATGTGACTCTTCAATTCCACCTGGGGGGGTAAACGATAATCTATCTATCTATCTATCTATACATACCCTGGTTTCCATTTAAAATTCAAATAACTGAGTTATTATAAAAAAAATCCTAAAAAATGTATGCACTATTTGCATTTTATATGGATAATAGGATAAATATTGCTAAATAATTTGACAAACAGTCCAGTTAGAAATATTTAACTTTCCCAACTTACATTATGTTAAATGTCTACTGCTCGTCTTGCTCTTTAAAAATATTTTTTGGTGTTCTCACAGTTCTCAACTGTCTAACAAACACATCCATCAAACTTCCAATAGATGGATATTAATCTAAATAGTGTTACAAGAAGGAATTCCTCCTCACCGAGACATTAAAATACAAAATCTGCTTTGCACTGACAGATTTGGATTCAATGTATACCATAATAGGAGACACAGTGAGGCACCCCTGAAATTGCATTTAGCTTACAACATTGCCACGACACATATTTCCACCCAATTCACTCACCCATTATAACACCCTGAAAATCGTAACATCCTTGCCCTGCACCTGTTATTTTCATTTCAATAATGGAATCTAGCGCCACGGTCCCTTCACCTTACAAGCTCATCTGTTATTTCCCCCTCTCTCCCTTTTTCTTAGCTCTTTCTTTGCTTGTCAGTAATCTCAGTTTGATTGTTTAATAAGTTGTGAGATGAGAGGTGGAGAATACTTGTTATGTTGCCATGCCTCTCTGCTCTCTGCAGTGTGCCAACAGCATTGTTCCATACAGTGTCACCAAAAATACTAACCCTAAATAGAAAATGTAATATCATTTTGCCACAGAATTCATCTACACAATCATGTGGCGACCCATCATGGATATGTCCCCAACCCATGTTTAAGAAGCACTGCTCTATTGAACCGGGCCATTTCTTGATAATATCAAGGGTAACACAATTTGCCTACAGACTGCCAATGTGTTGATGCAGTGATATTAATTACGATTCACATATGTACACTCATCCACACAACAACATTTACTTATATAGCACATTTTCATACAAACAATAGCACAAAGTGCTATCTATACTAATAAAAGGCAAAGCCCTCACTCACTCACTCACTCATTCACTCATTCACTCACTCACTCACTCACTCACTCACTGACTCATCACTAATTCTCCAACTTCCCGTGTAGGTAGAAGGCTGAAATTTGGCAGGCTCATTCCTAACAGCTTACTTACAAAAGTTGGGCAGGTTTCATTTTGAAATTCTATGCTTAATGGTCATAACTAGAAGCTATTTTTCTACATATACTGTAATGAAGTTGATCTCAAAATACGTGTGGGGTGGAGTTTCGTGTGACATCATCACGCCTCGCACATAATCACGTGAACTGACTGTCAACACAGTACGTAGAAAACCAGGAAGAGCTCCAAAAAGCGCTGAAGAAAACATGCATTATATAATTCAGAAGGCAGTGAAACAATAAGAAGCGAGCGAGTGACATATACAAACATATTCATGAGTGCTGCTACTTCGGAAACAAAGCACGATGTAAACCTAAACTTTAAATTAAGTTCATAGACAGGCTGCCGCTGGCGTTTGTCATGCCCACGAGTAATGCGGGATAAAAGTTTAATGAGAGGACGCAGGATATAAACGAGAGTTTTGATCACTTTGTAACTAAGTTAAAATTGTAGGTGAGGGGCTGTGCTTATGCAAATTCCGAGAGACTGTGTTTGTGGGGGATTGACAGTTAAGGCGGATGGGGGAGTGACGTCTTCATCTCATCTCCCATTCACCTCATTTCACTCTGAGCTGAGCTCCGTGGCTAACGCAGTGGTACGGCTTTGTGGTGCTGCCACCAAATACTCACAGATTGAAGCTTTATGAATTATCGATTCGCCATCAATAATTGTTTTGGTAAAGCCATACTCAGTGTAATCCTCCTTACATTTTATAATTTTTCCGCCACTAGTCATGATTAAATGAACGGTAAAAAAGTAAGAGCGAAGCGAGGGTGATTTATTCAGGCAGGCAGGCGACAGCTCAGTAGCTCAGATTTGGATATAAGCAGCTTCTATTTAGTCGCCAGAAGTTGAATTTAGTCTTTAAATTTCTATGGTAAAGAAAAAGTTATGCAATGATGACTACATTTAACTATATAAAGTCAAAACTTGTATATATAAAGTCATTCACGAATATATAAAGTCAAAACTTGAATATATAAAGACAGAGTCGGAATATATAAAGTCAGCGCTGAAATCTATAAAGTCAAAACTTCAGTATATAAAGTCAGCGTCGGAATAAACAAAGTCAGCGCTGGAATATCCATCAATTTCCCAACACGTTGAATCAGAACACAGGGTCACGGGGGTCTGCTGGAGCCAATCCCAGCCAACACTGGGCGCAAGGCAGGAACCAATCCTGGGCAGAGCACATGCATCATTTTCAAACATTAACCGAACAGTGTTTTTTTCATTTATTTTTCTGAATACGTTTTTGTGAACTTAGTTCAGTTCAGAGTCGTTTCAATCAATAGATTTTGACTTTCACTTTATATATTCAGGAGTGAGTTTATATACTCCGATGTTGACTTTAAATAATCAGGAATCACTTTATAAATTCCGACGCTGACTTTCTATATTCAACTTTTGACTTTATATATTCCAGCGCTGACTTTATATATTCAGGTTTTGACTTTATATATTCCGACAGTGACTTTACATATTCAAGTTTTGACTTTATATATTCGGGACTTTATATATTCGACTTTATATATTCACAAAATCAATTTATTTGCCTGTTTGGCACCCCATAGTATATGTGTGTGTGTATATATGTACACATGTATGTATGTATATATATATATATATATATGCCAGCAACACTCATGACAACGACAAAACAATTACACTGTCAATCATGTTACGTTATTATTAAAATGTTTCCTTTTCTTTTTACTTCTCCTGCCAAGGGTATTTTGATATATATATATATATATATATATATATATATATATATATATATATATATATATATATATATATATATATATATATATATATATATATATATATATATTGTGATCTTGGCCCGGACACAGACAGGCGGACATGTTGTTTCAACCACCACACGCTTATTTACACTATTTACAGACAATAAACTGGTCACACAGACCCAAATAATGGTCACTCAGACCACAATGCCTCTCTTTGGGCCGCCTCCACACCTCCTCTGTGCTTCGTCCTGCCTCCTACCAACTCCAGCCTAGAATGAATGGAGACAGCCTCTTTTATACAGTTCCCAGATGAGCAGCAGGTGTCCCCGGCATTCCTCCCTTGGCCATGCCCCAGCGTGGCGGAAGTGCCGGCTGTCCTCCCGGCAGCTCTTCGGGTGTCACCCTAAATCTTCCCCCCAGCATTTCCTGGTGTGGCGGAAGTGCTGGGACAACAGGTCCCCAAGGCATTGGGGCGCCTCCTGGCGGTGACCACGGGCCCCTACAGGGTAGGGCTTCCATGCCCTATACCCGTGGCCCCCAAAGCAACCAGGAAGGCAGCCCCCACGTGGTCCCAGATGGGCACACGCCCACTTCCGGTCTTCCAAGGCATCCCGGCCGGGTCATCGCCCCTGGCATCCACGACTATATATATATATATATATATATATATATATATATATATATATATATATATATATATATATATATATATATATATATATATATATATATATATATATATATAGATATATAGATATGACAACGACACTCATATCAAAGACATAACAATTACATTAACAATCATGTTATGTTATTTTTAAAATTTATCCTTTTCTTTTTCATAACTTCTTTAACACACTACTTCTTCCCTGCAAAGCGCGGGTATTCTGCTAGTACATAATAAAGAATAGAAAAATACAAAGTAAAAGACACAATAAGAAAACAAAATAAGTCAACATTAATTAACATAGAATAACAGTAAGGTCCAATGGCCAGGGGGGACAAAAAAACAATAAAAAAACTCCAGAAGGCTGGAGAAAAAAATAAAATCTGTAGGGATTCCAGACCATTAGACTGCCCAGTCCCCTCTGGGCATTCTACCTAACATAAATGAAACAGTCCTCTTTGGATTTAGGGTTCTCAAGGAAGGACTTGATGATGGTCACGTAGACTTCTGCCTTTTAATCCATCCATCATTGTTGGAGCATCATTAAGCTTTGAGTAGGTGGAGGTGGCACGCCACCACCACAAAGAAACGGAAAAAGAAACAGAAGAGAGTAGGGGTCAGTACAGATTTTAGAGCCACCATGAATAGTTATTATGATGAATTGAACATACAGAGTATCAGGATTAAGTTAAAGTGAAGTTATAAAAGGCCATGTTAAAGTAATGTGTTTTCAGCAGTGTTTTAAAGTGCTCTACTGTATCAGCCTGGCGAATTCCTATTGGCAGGCTATTCCAGATTTTAGGTGCATAGCAGCAGAAGGCCGCCTCACCACTTCTTTTAAGTTTTGTTCTTGGAATTCTAAGGAGACACTCATTTGAGGATCTGAGGTTACGATTTGGAATATAAGGTGTCAGACATTCCGATATATAAGATGGGGCGAGATTATTTAAGGCTTTATAAACCATAAGCAGAATTTTAAAGTCAATCCTGAATGACACAGGTAACCAGTGTAGTGACATTAAAACTGGAGAAATGTGTTCGGATTTTCTTTTCCTAGTTAGGATTCTAGCAGCTGCATTCTGCACTAGTTGCAAACGATTTATGTCTTTTTTGGGTAGTCCTGAGAGGAGTGCAGTAATCTAGTCGACTGAAAACAAATGCGTGAACTAATTTCTCAGCATCTTTCAGTTATATAAGAGGTCTAACTTTACTTATGTTTCTTAAGTGAAAAAATGCTGTCCTAATGATCTGATTAATATGTGATTTAAAATTCAGATTACAGTCAACAATCACCCTAAGCTTTTTACCTCCGTCTTGACTTTTAATCCTAATGTATCCAGTTTATTTCTAATAGCCTCATTGTATCCATTATTGCCAATCACTAAGATTTCAGTTTTCTTTATTTAACTTGAGAAAGTTACTATTCATCCATTCTGAGATACAAGTCAGACATTGTGTTAGTGAATCAATAGAATCGGGGTCATCAGGTGCTATTGATAAGTACAGCTGTGTGTCATCAGCATAGCTGTGGTAGCTCACGTTGTGCCCTGAGATAATCTGACCTAAGGAAGCATGTAGATTGAGAATAACAGCGGACCCAGGATAGAGCCTTGTGGAACACCATATTGGATATCATGTGTCTTGAGTTGTAATTCCCACAACTAACAAAAATTTTCTCCCTGTCAGGTAGGATTCAAACCAATTTAAGACACTGCCAGAGAGGCCCACCCATTGACTAAGGCGATTTCTAAGAATATTATGATCAATGGTGTCAAATGCAGCACTCAGATCTAAGAGGATGAGAACAGATAAATGGCCTCTGTCTGCATTTACCCGCAAGTCATTTACTACTTTAACGAGTGCAGTTTCTGTGCTGTGATTTGTTCTAAAACCCGACTGAAATTTATCAAGAATAGCATGTTTATTGAGGTGGTCATTTAACTGCATAATGACTGCCTTCTCCAGAACTTTACTTAAGAAAGGCAGGTTAGAGATGGGTCTAAAATTTTCAAGAGCCGAGGGGTCAAGATTATGTTTCTTAAGTAGGGGTTTAACTACAGAAGTCTTAAGACAGTCTGGGAAGACCCCCATATCTAATGACGAATTTACTATGTCAAGAACATTATCAATTAGCACGCCCAATACTTCTTTGAAAAACCTTGTTGGTATCGGGTCAAGGACGCAAGTGGAGGATTTTAATTGAGATATTATTTTTTTTAAATCAGGTAAATCTATCCTAGTGAAAGAGTTTAATTTGTTTATAACAGGATGCTAGGGTTTAGGAGGATCCTTAGTGTTAGTGGGATATACTATGTTATTTCTAATATCATTAATTTTTTGATTGAAAAATACAGCGATAGCCTCACAGGTTTTACTGGAAGTACTTAGGAGGCATTCCTTTGGGACAATGATTTTTATATATATGCCTCCAATGACACCAACATCTCCAAGAAAAGCAGTGACTTCCATGAATGTAGCTTGCTTGCTTTAACATTTCCTCACATGGAGTGGTGGTGAAATACATAATCTTGGGTATTACCTCATATATTATAAAGTTTTGTGCACAATTTGAGAAATGGCTGGTTGTGACATACCCAAATCATTGCTATTGCAAAGCTGCATTTTCACTATAGCATTACCAATGTAGCATTACAAACACTTTCATTTCAGCTGACAAAACATGGCTTCTTTGCATAGATGGAGCAATTACGTGAGGTAGAAAATTTGTTACAAATATTACTCCATTTCTGTCAAATTATTATCTTTTTACAAGTTCATCATTATCTAGCATTTCCAAATCACTCCACCTTTCCTGGAAAATGCATGATGATCTCTGCCTGAAAGCCATCTTCTGACAGTTTCAATTGAACTAGGATAGCTCATGAGCTCTCCTAAATCCTAGTGAAGTTAGGAGTCATTTTCTAAACTAGGAAAAATTGATAAAATGCAATTGCTCATAAGAGTAGGACCAAATTTGCGTCACTCTGAGAATTTTAGGCCAGGTAGGACTGCTTTCCTATTCTTATACTGCTCAAATTAGCATGAATTTAGTCTTTTGTTGATCACATAATGACGTTCATTCTGAGAGGTAAAGGATTTGATTCTCAAATGGCTCTCAGTAGCTAAATCTCACTCTCCTTTGTCAAGCATAATTTTGTTGTTAATGACACTTGAGTAACTAGCGTTTTTCAACCACCAAACATTCACATTGGAAATGAAAGATGCTCATACTTTTAGGTAAAATTATCATATCTAACAAAAAGAAATTAAAATTTGCTGATAAACGAGAGCTTTTAAAGGATAGTCTGGAGCTTTTATCTGTTTTTCAGTACAACAACAACAACATCAGTTTATTTCTTGTAAAGCCCAAACATAAGAAGTGTTGCAATGGACTTAAACATGCTCTGTTTGTGGACAACCCACCCTTGACTCCCTAAGAAACCTTGGGAAAGGCAATTTAAAGAGAGACCCCTTTCCATGTAGGTTGGGCATGCAATGGATGTTAAAAATGGGGTACACAAAACAGAACACAAGTAATCCTCTTCACAGAACTAGATGGCCAGTTTATCATTTACACATCAGGAAAACATTACAACAGTACAAACTGCTATACAAAAGCAAAATGCAAGAATAGATTATATCACTCACTAAATATGGAACTATCATATATGAGAATACAGATTTGTTCAGAGTCCTGGAGACCTTGGCCAATAAGCCATGTCTCCACAGCTGAGTCAGTGTTGGTCAAGCGAATCTGATGAAAGGATCCTTCTACCCAATGATTTCAGAGCTCCTTTATCAAAGATGACATTTCTATAGGCAGGCAAACAACGTAGTAGTAGAGCAGTGACACCAAGTGCCACATATGAGTACCGAGAGGAGAAACAGGGTTTTCTCTTCTTTTTTGTTAGTAACTGTTTATAAATATCTTATTAGTTATATTTTAGTGCTGTGAAATGATTAGACTCAACACACTCAAAAAGGTTTGCGGCAGCCACCCGTACAATTTCCCTGGCTGCAAAAAGGCTTTCAAAATAGCACTGATGTACATGGATTGGAGTCCGTAACTGAACTGAGAATGGTTGGAAAAGATGGTGGTTTTAAATGTCCAGACAGGAAGTGGTGTAGTGAACCCGGAAGTGATGTGCTTCTGGAAATGCCACCGGAAGTGATGTGCTTCTGGGGCTGGAACCGGAAGTGACAAGCTTCTGGGTGCTGGAACCAGAAGTTACTGTATGTCTTCAGAGTCTGATAAGACAGGTTTTTTCATTTTTTGTCTGCAGCGACAACAGAAGAAATGTTAAGCACCCCGCCACCCCCTGGGCTGGTGTGGAATTACCCTCACTTGGTCCATACTGCTCCCTCCTATAAGCATGAGTGTGACAGTGCCTAAAGACAGAGATGCAGAATGCACAGTTAATCAGCAGATATAATAAGGGTATGCTAAACTGAAGTAGTGAGTCTTCAGCCACTAAAAGCTGAGACTGAAGGGACATTTTTATAGTAGAAGGCAGACCATCCACAGCTTTGGGGCCCTGTAACTAAAAGTTCAACCTCCCAATTTTATTTTATTAATCCTTGGAATAATAGGCAGACTGCCATATTGAGATCTTAATGTGCAGTCAAGTTTGTAAGTAATGATAAGTTCAGATAAGTAAGCAGGACCTTGGCCATTTAAGGCTTTATATTGTGGCAGTAGGGGGTGCTAGTGCTTCCTTGAACCCTCAGGTACCACGCTAGACACCAGATAAAAGTCCCAGACTCTTTATTAATTTGCAACAATGTGCACAAAGCACATTCCACATTACACACACACTCAATAATCTCTCCTCCTCGCCCAGACACTTCGCCCCTCTACCTCCCAGCTCAGCTCACTGTCTGGGTTTTCCCAGAGTCCTTTTATACACCCTGACCCGGAGTCAGGGTAAACAGTCCTTTTCTTCAACCCGGGAGCACATATGAGCCCACGAGCCCCCCTACAGCGACTCCCAGCGGCCCCCAAGGTATCCAGCAGGGCTGTGTATAAACTCTATAAGGTCCATGATGCCCTGTTGGAACTCGGGGCATGATCCTGCTGTTGGGAGAGCTCCTCCTGTCGGCCTGGGGGTGAGGACCGGAGTAAGAAGCCGGCAGTCCTCCACAATATGTTAAAATAAGGATATTGAAATCTGCCCTAAACTTAACTGAGAGCCATCGTAAGGATTTAAGAACTGGAGTTATGTGTTCATATTTTCTTGTTCTTGTAATATTTTTTTCCAGCAGAATCTTGAATTAACTGAAAGCTGTATAAAGAATGTTTTGAGCAGCCAGTGCACACCACATGAATTCATGCATGAATTCATTTCTCAGTATCCTGCATATTTAGAAAACATCTTAGTTTTCCAGCATTTCTAAGATGGAAAAAACATGTTTTAGAATGTTTTGTATTGTGCACATTAAATGACATGCTAGTGTCAAAGATAACACCTAGATTGTGGGCTGATTTAGTAAAACTAACGGTGATTCCAACTGAGTTAAATAATGACAAAATATTCTTGCACCATCATTATAATTAACATTTCTTTTTTAGTGGTGTTCAAAGACAAGTGGTTTTCATCAATCCACTCCTTTACCCCTTAACACATCTAATTAAGGACATCATCGGAGAAATGTCATTTGGTCTAAACGAAAGATTTAACAAGGTGTCCTCTGCATACAAGTAAAAATCAATGTTATTGTTTCTAATGACTGCGGTGGGTTGGCACCCTGCCCAGGATTGGTTCCTGCCTTGTGCCCTGTGTTGGCTGGGATTGGCTCTAGCAGACCCCCGTGACCCTGTATTCGGATTCAGCGGGTTAGCAAATGGATGGATGGATGGATGTTTCTAATGATAGATCTCCGTGGGCGCATCTAAAGTGAAAACAGTAAAGGTCCCAGTATTTAGTCCTGCAGTACACAATATTTAACTTATAATGATGGAGTACTTCCAGCACATTCTTTATGCACTGGAATCGATTTGATAAATAAGAACTAACCAGGCAAGAAAAGTTAGCCCAAAGTAATTTTCCAGCCTGTAAAGTAAAATAGAATGGTCAATGGTGTCAAATGCTGAGTGTAAATCTAACAACATAATTACAGTGGAATTTCCTTAATCAGAGGATATCAGAATGGTATTTGCAACACGTGTTATTGTCATTTGTTTTCTATGAGTGGTATAGAAGCCAGACTGGAATTTCTCAAATAAATTGAGAATTGTAAGATGAGACTGAAGCTGATTGGCATCTACCTTTTAAGTATTTTGGAGAGAAAGGGTCAATTTGAAATGGGTCTATAATTATTAAGTGTATATGGGTCTAGGTATGACTTTTTAAGTAATGGGTTGATGACTGACACTTTTAGTGCACCGGTAATGCACCTTGCAATAGTGAGCTATTGATAATGCTAAGAATAGGCGCTGCAAGAATATCCATTGCACTTTTTACTAATTTTGTTGGCACTGGATCTAAGGAGTAAGTAGTAGGTTTAATTTTAGAAATTAAAATTAAGACTTTCTGTTCTGTTAAAGGATTAAAATTTCTAAAGTTTGAAATGAAAGGTGTGACAGGGTCTGCCAAGCTAGTTTGTGGTTTGCACTATGATGCATTTTTCTTATTAAGACTCTGTACTGCAAATGTACAGTATATTGCACTGTAGATCTGAATTCCCATTTGTTAGATTAGCCACTGATCTAAACAGTACACAATTATTACTATTGTTATCTTTTATTTTAGAATAGAAGTCTGAGCAGGGTTTATAGAGAGCTTTTTTTATATTTTTTAACACTCTCTTGTCTGTGCAATTCGAACATCTGCAGCTTTGTTGTTCTCCATCTACACTCTAGTTTCCACACTCTAATTTAAGAGCTCAAGTGTTCTCATTCAACCAGGGTAAGTTTCTATGTGCTTTAATCACTCCTGTTTTAAGACACAAATCAGATTTTGTACTTAGTATAATATAATTTACCAAAAGCAGCTTGAATGTATGTTTAATAAGCAGCACATAAAACTGAAAAAGTGTTTCTGAAATGGTGATACATTTTTTTGTTTTCTTTTGAATTAAGTTACTATTATAGGTACCCCTGGTGGAAGATATGGTTTTATCTCTTGGTCTAAGTATACACATTATTTTTGTTTTCAAGTAATTTAAGGTTTGCTTCAAGACTAAATTTATAAGATTACAGTACTTACTTTGTCCATCAAGATTCATACAAAGTTCTTTTTAGTTGACCATTTATCTTTTGATGAGTGCTATAAAGCAGTGAGCAGCTGGTAATTGGAAATCATTTCATCACAGGGTACACTTAACTTATATTTGTCCAGCTTAAAGTGATCAAGGGTTGGCTCTGACCCCTTTCCTTTTTGCAATGGTGATGGGCAGGTTGACAGATGAGCTCAGACAGGAATCTTTGTGCACTATGATGTTCGTAGATGACATTGTGATCTGCAGTGAGAATAGACACAAGGTTGAGACCAACTTGGAGTGGCGGAGGTACACACTGGAAAAGAAGAGGAGTGAAACCCAGTAGGAGTAAGGTGGAGTACATTTGTGTGAATGAAAGGGGAGGTGGTGGAAGGGTGTGACTGCAAGGAGCAGAGGTGGTGAAGGTAGATGAATTTAAATACATGGGTTCAACTGTCCAAAAAAATTAAGAGTGTGACAGAGAGTTGAAGAATAGAGTGCAGGCAAGCTGAACTGAGTGGAGAAGAGTGGCAGAAGTGATTTGGGATAGAAGAGTATCTGCAAGAGTAAAAGAGAAGGTCTATAAAGCAGTAGTGAGACCAGCTACGTGGTTTGGTTTGGGGATTGTGGCACTGACGAAAAGACAGGAGGCAGAGTTAGAAGTGGTAGAGTTTAAAGATGCTACAATTTTCTCTTGAAATAACGAAGGTAGACAGGATTAGGAATGAGAATAAAAGTGGGACAACACAAGTACGATAGTTTGGTGACAAAGTGAGAGATGCTTGATTGAGATGGTTTGGGCATGTGCAGAGGACAGATGAGGTGTACTTCGGAAAAAGAATGTTGAGGATGGAACCACCTGGCAAGAGGGAAAGTGGAAGGCTGAAGAAGAGGTTTATGGATGGAGGGAAGACATGAAGGCAGTCGGTTTGCCAGAAAATGATGTAAAAGACAGGGACAGATGGAGGTGGATGATCTGTTGTGGCGACCCCTAAATCAGAGCAGCCGAAAGAAGAAGTTTACAGTGACCAATTAATCTAGCACACATTATTTAAGGATATAGAATGAATCCTGACTATCTTAAAGAAAATAAATTTCATTACATAATTACTGTATAAAGAACTAGGCTGGGAAGCAGCAGGAAGAAGACAGGAACCAAATATGCATTGGATGTCAATCCATCGTCATTGATTCTTGACTGATTCAGGGAACGTTGGCAATAAGTGCATTTACCCAAATATCTCGACAGCACAATATGATACGTCCTTTGACTGACCGCTGCCACCCAAGCCACAAATATTATTGCAACGTTTTTAAATCTTTGTTTCCTTCCTACTTAGTTTTATCAGCTCTACTTTCTTGGGCTCTCTCTTATAACTCCTAAGAGTGAACAGCATAAGTTAGTTTTGTGTTAGGAGCAGTGCTAACCTTCAATTATTAGGCACAGATAACAAACACATTTGCATAAGAGTTGAGACCCTTAGAATGAACATGAAGGTTCTATTCCAATAATTGTGGTGTCAGAATTTTCAGAAGATTGATCAGCTCCTCTTAATGTCAGTCAGTCATCTTCCAACCCGCTATATCCTAACACAGGGTCATGGGGGTCTTCTGGAGCCAATCCCAGCCAACACAGGGTGCATGGCAGGAACAAATCCTGGGCAGGGCACCAGCCCACCACAGGACACAAACACACACAAACCCACACTAGGGACAATTTAGGACCACCAATGCACCTAACCTGCATGTCTTTGGACTGTAGGAGGAAACCGGAGCACCTGGAGGAAACCCATGCAGACACGGGGAGAACGTGCAAACTCCACACAGGGAGGACCCAGGAAGTGAACCCAGGTCTCCTTGCTACCACTGCGCCACCATGCCACCCTCCCCCAGTGTTCATGGTGCTATTTTACAGCAGGGTTGACTGCAGGTTTTTTCCCCCAATGTAATTTTTTAACACTAGAATTACCAGAGCCTATGAAAAAACTCGTAATTCCGTCCCACCTTAAACTGCTTCTTAAATCCCTTCACACCTCTCCACCAGCGTCCTTTGTCTTCTAAATGTGCTGATAAAGAGAAGCCAGCTATTCCATCCTCCCACCAATTTAGAACGTGCACGAACTTCTCTCAGCTCATGCCTTGATTGAGTATCTGGGAGTGAAGTGGAGTTTTAGAGTGAAATAATAGATCGTTGTTTGGAACACACGCATTTCATGTCTGTTCCGTTTCTACAGCAATCTGTGTCAACACATTGTTAAAACAGAAACTTTTTTTATATTCTAGTAGTAGATGACAAAATGTAGGCATAAACTATATAATGTATGAAGCCTGAAGTCCAAATAGCAAACAAACATTTTCACAAGAATAACACAATTGCACTTTTATTCAAACATATAACTGCAGAAAGAAAAAGCCGCCTTAACATGCGACATTGACACCAGTTTACTATAACTGACTAGTCTTACTGTTTTAGAATAAAAACATACATTTGATTTCAGTCTGTAACAGCCGGTGCAATTTATGATCTTTGTAAAGGTTAGCTTTTTTTTTTTATTATTCACTTTTCACTCTCTCAGTCGCGTTCAGAATCAATCCATACAACCCCATCTGACACGGCTGTATTCACTAAAGACGCTATAGCTCTGCAGTGTACCACGATGCGATACTACGCCCCGGTTCTGACACACAAGCGCTGAAGCTGCCTTCTTCGTATCTCACCGTCACTTGCTTTTCTTTTATTCAGTTTTATTGAGTGTCCCTGCCAGTCCCCGCATGTTGCTGTATGCTTTTTCTTTTGTACTCCAGGACAGGCAGAGGAAAGAATGGTAAAGACCAGTAACTTCGCGCTATATGCAATCATCAGACACTCCCCATCTGCCCGTGTCGTTCAAACACAGGAACATATATTGGTGTAAAAGTATAACAAAAGTGCACTTTTATTCAAGTGCACTTTTCCATCGCTTTTCCTGTAAGAAGCAGTGTACACACTTCTCTCTATGCTGTGGTTTCTATTACACACCTGAAAGAAAGACAATATATGTGAAAATATAATCGCACTAATGCAATATTATTTGAAAACGAACAGCGTCAGATCGGACTGGCAGGAACACTCAATAAAACTGAATAAAAAGAAAATCAAGTGACGGTGAGATACGAAGAAGGCAGCTTCGCCAGCGTCTGTGTGTCAGAACCGGGTGGGGCGTTAGTATGCATCGTGGTACAGCACAGAGCTATAGCGCCTGTATTCTGTTTCTTTGTACTCCAGGGCACGCAGAGGAGAGAATAGTAAAGAGCAGTAAGTTCGGCGCTATATGCAATCATCAGACACTCTCCATCTGCCCGTTGTTTTGTTATACTTTTCAAAACTTTTTATACTGCTCAAACGGGCATGCTCAAAAAATACACGTGTAATGCCACGAAAAGTGCACGCAGACACTTCATTTATAAAACAAAACAAGTGCACTTTTATTCAAAACTACCTGTATAACCGAAGAAAAAAGAAAGCAAGATACAGTAGGCGATTGATACGACATCTTGCATGGTGCAATGCTAAGAAGTGAAGATTTTCATTCCGTGCTATATAAAATCATCACATTCAAATATTAACAGTTCCCACACACCCAAGGACAGTCCTTCCTACATTTACGACACGTGTACTTGTTGCCGTGTACACACCTCTCTGTGCTATGGTTTCTATTACACTGAATGAGCACCTGACACTGTACTTTCTTCCCTGCTTCTTACAGGAAAAGGCGATGGAAAAAGTGCACTTGAATAAAAGTGCACTTTTGTTATACTTTTACACCAATATATGTTCCTGTGTTTGAACGACACGGGCAGATGGGGATTGTCTGATGATTGCATATAGCGCCAAAGTTGGTCTTTACCATTCTTTCCTCTGCCTGTCCTGGAGTGCAAAAGAAAAAGCATACAGCAACATGCGGGGACTGGCAGGAACACTCAATAAAACTGAATAAAAAGAAAAGCAAGTGACGGTGAGATACGAAGAAGGCAGCTTCGCCAGCGTTTGTGTGTCAGAACCGGGGCGTTAGTATGCATCGTGGTACACTGCAGAGCTATAGCGTCTTTAGTGAATACAGCCGTGTCAGATGGGGTTGTATGGATTGATTCTGAACGCGACTGAGAGAGTGAAAAGTGAATAATAAAAAAAAAAGCTAACCTTTACAAAGATCATAAATTGCACCGGCTGTTACAGACTGAAATGAAATGTATGTTTTTATTCTAAAACAGTAAGACTAAGAACAGTTTACTTCTCAAAAGGGAGGGCACAGGATCGAACCCGTGACCCTTGATTCCCAAGCGGGGCTGTATCTATTGAACCACAGAGTCAGTTATAGTAAACTGGTGTCAATGTCGCATGTTAAGGCGGCTTTTTCTTTCTGCAGTTATATGTTTGAATAAAAGTGCAATTGTGTTATTCTTGTGAAAATGTTTGTTTGCTATTTGGACTTCAGGCTTCATACATTATATAGTTTATGCCTACATTTTGTCATCTACTACTAGAATATAAAAAAGTTTCTGTTTTAACAATGTGTTGACACAGATTACTGTAGAAACGGAACAGACATGAAATGCGTGTGTTCCAAACAACGATCTATTATTTCACTCTAAAACTCCACTTCACTCCCAGATACTCAATCAAGGCATGAGCTGAGAGAAGTTCGTGCACGTTCTAAATTGGTGGGGGGATGGAATAGCCGGCTTCTCTTTATCAGCACATTTAGAAGACAAAGGGCACTGGCGGAGAGGTGTGAAGGGATTTAAGAAGCAGTTTAAGGTGGGACGGAATTACGAGTTTTTTCGTAGGCTCTGGTAATTCTAGTGTTAAATAGAAACTATTAAATGTTGCTCAAGTAATTTTTGTGCTTAATTTTTGTGACCTCATTTGTTACAATTCCCTACCCTTAATGACTACTTTTAGACTTGAATAGCTGAATTGTTTTTTAACTGGTTCATTTTTTTGTTTTTCTTTTTAACAAGCTTCCAATTAACAATGAGAAGCAAAAGATAACTGTATCTATTTACCAGTAACAGCGTTATCATGCAGTGAATACACTTGACTTGCGCATTCATAGTTTTCATACTCTTTCTCTGTACGTTTAGCATTAGCCTGCTCAGAGGTTGATGCACTTGCTCCTTCCTGAGCAGCTCTAGTCACCCACTTCTGCTCTACTTTTGTCGGCATCTTTTAGCATTAAAACTGATTAAGTCAGTTTTTGTGTTGCAACTACTTAGTATGTTTTTCTTAATTTTTTACTTAAGCTGACACTTAAGTCTTCAATCTGCCTCAAGAAGGATTTAAGATATGAAGAGGTAGGGGAAGTGACGATGAAGGTGGTAGGGATGAAAACGGCACCCATACGCATGTGTCATTCTGCTGGCGTGTTGAGTCTACAATAAAATAAAATAAAATAAAAATAAAAAGAGGAATAACCTTGGAGGTAAATCATCACCCTGAAAGTGGATAGTAGACATCACATAGTATTATATGTGTTCAGGTCAACAGGTCAAATGATTTGTGAGCCACAGGTGATTTAAAATCCTAGACAGACAAACAAACAGCCACTGTAGCGTATTATGTATAAAGATGTTGTGACAATCACGAGTCCAAGACATCATAAAGGTTTGGGGCAGCCACCCGTATACTGTTTTTCCCAGCTGCAGAAGGGCTGAAATAAGTAGCATGATGTGCATATAACAGAGTTCAAAACAGAACTGACTATAGTAGCCCAAGATGGAGGCTTTAAAGGCTTGTAGAGGAAATGATGTCATCTAAATGGCCGGAACCAGAAGTGACATCAGCAAAGGGGCCGGCTTCGGAAGTGAAATCAGCAAAGGGGCCGGCTCCGGAGGTGATGTCTTCTGAGGTGCTGGAACCTTGCAGGATTTCCCGGGAAAGGTCTGATGTCGGATGTTTTATTACACTTACTCAGACCCTGTAGCTGCCTCCTACTCGAACATGTGTGACAAGGAGAGACCCCCCCAGCCCAGACCCATCGGGTCAGGCGTCCTGCACCGACAGGTTGTGGGCACAAGAGAGAGCATCATCGTTGGCATGGAGAGAACCCTTACGATGAATTAGCGAAAACTTGTAAGGTTGAAGGTCAAGAAACCACCTAGTGACCCGTGGATTCGACTCCTTCTGAACGGCCATCCACTGTAAGGGAGCATGATCCGTCACCAGAGTGAACTCCCGGCCCAAGAGGTAGTACCTCAACTGTATAATCACCCATTTAATCACAAGGGCTTCCCTTTCCACCACTGCATACCTGGTCTCCCAATGCAACAGTTTCCGGCTCAGGTACATGATGGGTTGTTCAACACCACTGACGCTTTGGCTCAGCACGGCACCCAGGCCTGTGTCTGAAACATCTGTCTGGAAAATAAAAGGGAGAGAAAACTTAGGAGCTTTTAATATTGGTGCTGAAGTAAGAGCCTGTTTTAAGTCACTGTATGCAACGTCCGCCTTGTCAGTCCATTCCACATGATTAGGAGCCCTCTTCTTTGTTAGATCAGTCAAGGGCGCCGCTTTCTCTGAAAACCAAGGTATGAACCGGCGGTAGTACCCGGCCAATCGGAGAAAGGCTTGGACTTGCCTCTTGGTTCGCGGACAGGATCATTTTACAATGGCATCTATTTTTGAACACTGTGGTTTCACGGTACCCCGACCCACCAAGTAGCCTAAATATTTAGCCTCTTTCAATCCAAAGAAACATTTCTTGGGATTAATATGAAGCCTGGCGTCTCCTAGTGTCTGCAATACCGCAGTGACCTGCTGTACGTGTTCCTTCCATGTGCTGGAATAGATGACGACGTCATCCAGATAGGCGGCACTATACACATTATGGGGTTGGAGCACTTTGTCCACCAGACGCTGGAAAGTTGCAGGAGCCCTGTGTAACCCAAATGGAAGAACACAATACTGCCAGTGTCCGCTAGGAGTGTCTTGACCTTCGTGGAGTCCTTTAAAGGAATCTGCCAGTACCCCTTTGTCATGTCAAACGTGGTCAAAAATTCTGCTTGTCCAAGCCTCTCGAGGCGGTCATCCACGTGAGGCATGGGATAAGCGTCAAAAAGTAGACCTGATTAAACCGATGGAAGTCACTGCAAAACCTCCAACTGCTGTCAGGCTTACTAATCAAGACAAGTGGACTAGACCAGGGACTATAACTTTCCTCAATTACTCCTAGTTCCAGCATCCACTTGATTTCCAGCTCCACTTCTGCTCTCTTTGCCTCAGGAAGTCTATAGTGGCGCTCTCGGACTATAATCCCCGGTTCAGTCACTATGTTGTGTGCAATCAGAGAGGTCCTCCCGGGTTTTTCACTCAACACCTCAGAGACAGACAGGATAGCTGATTCCAGCTCCAGTCTTTGTCTATAAGTTAATTCCTCGCCAAAATTAAGGGTGTCTATGTGAGCAAAGAATGAGCAGGGCTGAGCAGATGAGGGACCTGGCTCCTTCTCCTTCCATGGCTTCAGCAAGTTCACATGATAAACCCGCTCGCTTGGTCTATGATTGGGCTGTTTCACCAAATAGTCGACCAATCCTTTTCTCTCCTTAATTTCATAAGGGCCTTTGCCAATGGGCGAGCAGTTTAGAATGGGAGGTGGGGACTAATACCATGACACGATCCCCCGGATGGAATTCTCAGTGTCATGCCACAGTCATAATAATGGGCCTGTGCTGCTTGTGCCTCTTCCGTATGACTTTTTAGAATAGGTTGGATTTTCCCAAATCTATTGCGTAATTGTGCGATATATTCCAAATTATTTGTAGAGGTAAGTCCCTCTCCTTCCCAACCTTCTTTCAAAATATCCAATATACCTCAGGGTTGTCGTCCGTATAACAATTCAAAAGTTGAGAACTCCGTAGAGGTTTGTGGGACTTCCCGATAGGCAAAGAGAATGAGGGGGAGGAGTTGATCCCAATTCCTCCCATCCCCGCTGACCACCTTGCGAAGCATCTGTTTGAGTGTCTGATTAAACCTCTCCACTAGACTGTCGGTTTGAGGATGGTACACCGCAGTCTTTAAATGCTTTATTTTCAGTAACTTGGCAGTTTCCCTGAACGTATCCAAGGTAAAAGGCATTCCTTGGTCCGTCAGGACTTCTTTAGGAATGCCGACACGCGCAAATACTCCTACTAGTTCCCCTGCGATTGCTTTAGATGTAGCTGAGCGCAAGGGAACAACTTCCAGATATCGGGTTGCATAATCCACGAGGACTAAAATATATTCATGTCCTCGGGCTGAGAGCTCTAAGGGTCCTACAATATCAACCCTGATTCGTTCAAAGGGGACATCAACTAAGGGAAAGGGAATGAGAGGAGCAAGGTACCTTCTAGAAATTTGCCGTAATTGACATTCTGGACAAGAAATACAAAAACGGCAAATCTCCTCGTTAATTCCCGGCCAATAAAATCTGAGTTTAATCTGCTCTAAAGTTTTTTCAGAGCTTAAATGGCATCTAAGGAGGTGGGCGTGAGCTAATTCACAAACCTGCCGCCAGTAGGTTCGTGGGATTAACAACAGTTTCCGGACCTCCGCCCCACGTTCCGCGACCCTATATAATAGATCATTTTCTATTACAAAGTGAGGTCCTTGTGGCAAGGATTGGTGTGTGCACTGGCCGTTGACAAAGGCTACTGCATTTTTTTGCAAATTTTAGGGAGTCATCATTCCACTGCTCCCTTTTATAAGAAACCAGTGTTTGTCTAAATTGAAAGTGAACGTCAGAGAGAGGTTCCGGTCTGACCTCAAGGAGAGGGGATTCCTCCCGATTTGTCGAGTTGCGGGTGGATGACATATTTGCCTGCGACAGGCCAGGAATCTCCCCATCCTCCTCGTGGGCTTCCGTATCTCTCTCCGTCGGCTGTGTACACGGTGTGGAGACAGCCTGAGACGAGTTATCCCCATCGGAAGTAGTCAATAGTTTACCGCATTTATTTTTCCGACCAGTCCCGCCCCAGAATCGCTGTAAAGGGAGGATTTGGCTGGACCGTCATGGGAAATTATTTTGCCGATCCTCCCTGACTCACGAAACATAGGGTGGTATTGTACATCTGGGTGTCTCCGTGAATACATTAAATACTGGTCTTCTCTTTAATTCTTTGTTGCAGTAAAACATATCGGCAATCAACAATGGAAATGTTGCTGCTGGAATCAAACAGGGCATTGAGTTTATAACCATTAATGACTACTGATCCCATATTCGAAAATGTCAGGGGGTTGGCAAGAGCGCACAAACCGTCTCCCCTCCCCACCTCCACCCACATCCCGCCATGTTCCCGGGTAGGTTGCACGCCAGGTGGCCCTGGAACACAGAAACAGGCTTTATGTGGAAGAGACTTATTCTGTAGGACGTAATCTCTAGGAAATCCACTAGAGGACTGTTCTGCTCTCCTAGATTTTGAGACTGTCATGGGTGATTTCATGAGCTTTATAAACTCTTCCATAGAATGAAAATCTCCCCAGCCTGGCTGGGCAAAGTTTTTAGGGAGGCTTTTTAAAAATATAAAGCAGGTTACCTGCTGCTCTATTTTGCAGGTGGTTAGTTGAAATGGCCTTAGCCATACGGCCACCTGCTCCCAGAGGGTCATAGCCTGCCCCTGGGTTGATCTCTCTGGATCAAATTCCCAGTTTTTTATTAGTTTTGCCTGCTGGACTGGGGATAGCCCATATTTATCTGGGACCTCAGCCCCAATGGGCGGCTCAGCTCTCTCCTCCGAGAAAGCATAATAAGCCCTTTCCCCAGAAACCAGCCTACGCCTGTGTGTCCTTTTCACACTCTCCATTTGGTAAGTTATGTATTTGGGGAGCGGAGCTTGTACTGAGTCCTTCCTGACCCCCAAACGCACTCCCCCCCAGAAACTCAGCCCTGGTACTCTCCTACCTGGTTAGTTTCATGCCCGAGTCCCAGTTTCTTCTGGGACTTCATCCTGCCGACTACACCACTGTGACAATCAAGAGTCCAAGACATCATAAAGGTTTGGGGCAGCCACCCATATATTGTATTTCCCAGCTGCAAAAAGGTTGAAATAAGTAGCATGATGTGCATATAACAGAGTCCAAAACAGAACTGACTATAGTAGCCCAAGATGGAGGCTTTAAAGACCTGTAGAGGAACTGATGTAATCTAAATGGCCAGAACCAGAAGTAACGTCAGCAAAGGGGCCGGCTCCGGAAGTGATGTCTTCTGAGGCACCGGAACCTTGCAGGATTTCCCAGGAAAGGTCCATAGAGAACTGAGAAAGACAATCAGCTCATTCTGTCGCCCCCTGGTCGGATGTGTTATTGCACTTAGTCAGACCCTTTAGCTGCCTGCTACTCGCACGTGTGTGACAATGTATATATTAAATTTTGAAAAATGAGAGGAAAGAAAGTGAAAAACTTTGACAAATAAAAAGAGAATTACTAATCTGATCCAGACCATTAAAATACTTTTAACTGAAAAATCTTCAATTTAAGAATATAAATAGCAAGTTCTGTTATTACGACAGATTGGTTTCTAATTAAAATATTTGTTGCAACAAAACCTAAAGCCAATGCTGGCTGTGAGGATACAACTTGTGGACTCCTGCTTTATGAGATTAGATGATGCAATTCATTTTTGGACATACTCATGGGGGTGCATCTCAAGCAACTGATTTGAGAAGCCACTCCAGATACAGGTGTCAACATGTGCAGCTGACCACTTTATTAATTCTTTTTTGTCACTTATGTGGAGGATTATAGGCTCAACCAACAGGAAGGGGTCCAGGATTGTGTCAGATGAAAGACAAATGTGCAACTGACTGAGCCTCAGTTTTAAACAGCAGCAGAAAACAAAGGAAAAAGAGGCCTGCCACACAGTTTAAAAAAAACATCATCTCATCTTAAACTGAGCAAAAGAGACATTCAGCCGCAGTTTATCTAGCTGCTGGGCATTCATGGTACACAGACAAATAAAATGATTTTCCTATTTTCTTTTATGGTTTTGCTAAAATCTGTGCACACAGAGTGTGTCATACAGATTATTACACTATGATGTTCTAAAAGTTGTTATTATCTTACAGATTTTGGGGTACAAGAGAAATTGATGACGGGAAAGAGCCTGACAACTGGGAACAATTCAGTCCTACTGGAGAGGATTGTGTGTATCTCTATAAATCAACTCGTTACAGTGGCTGGTATGACATATACTGTAAAGTAAAAACTAAAAGAATCTGTGAAGCAGCTGCGCCAGCCTTCCAGCCCATGTCTACACAACAAATGGAAGCAGCTGACTAGTTGGCTGCACATTTGAGTCATGTGATATTAATCGAAGTGTTTTTACAATAGAGCCAAAACCTATCAGAGATATAATGTTCCCTTATGAAAATTAAATAAATCTTCTTCTTTTTCTTCTTTCGGCTGCTCCCATTAGGGGTTGCTATAGCAGATCATCTTCTTCCATATTTTTCTGTCCTCTGCATCTTGTTCTGTTACGCCCATCACCTGCATGTCCTCTCTCACCACATCCATAAACCTCCTCTTAGGCCTTCCTCTTTCCCTCTTCCCTGGCAGCTCTATTCTTAGCATCTTTCTCCCAATATACTTAGCATCTCTCCTCTGCACATGTCCAAACCAACGCAACCTCGCCTCGCTGGCTTTGTCTCCCAACCCTCTAATGTATTCATTTCTAATCCTATCCATCCTTGTCACACCCAATGCAAATCTTAGTATCTTTAACTCTGCCATCTCCAGCTCTGTCTCCTGCTTTCTGGTCAGTGCCACCGTCTCCAACCCATGTAACATAGCTGGTCTCACTACCGTCCTGTAGACCTTCCCTTTCACTCTTGCTGATACCCGTCTGTCACAAATCACTCCTGACACTCTTCTCCACCTATTTCACCATGCCTGCACTCTCTTTTTCACCTCTCTACAATCAATCCCCATTACTTTGTACTGTTGATCCCAAGTATTTAAACTCCTCCAACTTCACCAACTCTACTCTCTTCATCCTCGCCGTTTCACCGACCTTCCTCTCACTCACTCACATGTATTCGGTCTTGTTCCTACTGATCTTCATTCCTCTCCTCTCTAGAGCAGATCTCCACCTCTCCAGGGTCTCCTGAACCTGCTCCCTACTATCGCTACAGATCACAATATCATCAGTAAACATCATAGTCCATGGGGACTCCTGTCTAATCTTGTCTGTCACCCTGTCCATCAACATTGCAAATAAGAAAGGGCTCAGGGATGGTCCCTGATGTAATGCCACCTCCACATTGAAGCCATTACTCCTACTGCAGACCTCACCACTGTCACACTTCCCTCGTACATATCCTGTACAACTCTGATGTACTTCTCTGCCACTCCCGACTTCTTCATACAACATCACAACTTCTCTCAATGCACCCTGTCATATGCTTTCTCAATGTCCACAAAGATGCAATGCAACTCCTTCTGGTCTGATCTATACTTCCATCAACACCCTCAGAGCAAACATCGCATCTGTGGTGCTCTTTCTTGGCATGAAACCATCCTGCTGCTCACTAATCATCACCACCCTTCTTAACTGAGCTTCCACTACTCTTTCCCATAACTTCATGCTGTGGCTCATCAATTTTATCCCCCTGTAGTTACTACAGTCCTGCACACCCCCCTTATTCTTAAATATCGGCACCATTACAATTCTTCTCCACTCCTCAGGCATCATCTCACTTTCCAAGATTCCATTAAACAATATGGTTAAAAACTCCACTGACATCTCTCCTAAACACCTCCATGCTTCCACAGGTATGTCATCTGGACCAATGGCCTTTCCATTCTTCATCATCTTCATAGCTGTCCTTACTTCCTCCTTGGTAATCCATTGCACTTCCTGATTTACTATCTCCACATCATGCAACCCTCTCTCTCTCTCTCTCATTCTCTTTATTCATCAGCCTCTCAAAGTACTCTTTCCTTCTGCTCAACACACTCCTCCCTTGTGTATCACCCTAACCTGCTGCACATCTTTCCTAGCTCGGTCCCTCTGTCTAGCCAATTAATACAGGTCCTTTTCTCCCTCCTTTGTGTCCAAAATTTCTCCTTAGTGTGAAAATTAAATACATGAAAAATATATATATTTTTACCAACCAATGTTAACATATTTTAAAATATGTTATACTTCAAGGATAAATATATTAAAAAACCTTACAGTATACTATAATATATTGTAAAATATGTAATTATTGCAATTTCTGTACAATATATTTTAGACTATATCTTTCAATATATTTTAATATATGTCATTTTTATACATATTGCAGTATATGTTAAAAATATATTAACCTGCTATTGAATATATTATCCAATAGGTATCTATGAGGTGCTTAATATACTGACATATGTTCTTGCCCCGAATCTAAAAGTGGCACAATACTTATTATAAATTTAGTATTAACAAAGTTGTAACCTACAATTTTCTTTTGCCTCTACAGCAATTGGTTTGTAAATTGTAACTAAAAGATTTTGAATAAATTGCATCAAAATAGTTTTTTCAATTTCTTTTGCATTTTTCGTTTTAATATGGTAAGTTACTGTATCATTCTAACTGTACAGTAATTTGTTTCCTTAAGTGATAAACTTGTCTTAGACCTACTTTGCAATTCTCTGTTTGTCAAGAACATTAAATATTTTATTTTAACCTCAATGAAATTAATCACATCCATTTAGCTACTGATCAGTTACTTCTAGCCAGACATGTGATCATGTGTATGTTAAGGATGAAATACATTAAAATATTACTACAATATTTTATAAGGGGAAAATGACCAATAAGAGACCAACTCAGTTTAAAACGAGAAGACAACATGCGGTTAAATGCCAAGCTGTAGAATTTTTTTGTTGAGGTAAAAATGCAATTTCCACTTACAGCAACACAGCCACTATACCTGAGCCAAGGCAGAATGCAAGAAAAAGAAATAATTTAGTTTAAATAATTTTGAACATGTGGTCCCACAGTCTGTCAGATTTACTGAATATAATGTAAAATACAGGGCCTAAAAGAAAAGGACTAACCCCCTTAGATGTTTTCACACTTTTTTTATCATACAACATTGAATCCCAATGGATTTAATTTGGCTTGTTTGACAATAGAAAAAGGCTTATTAATGTCAAACTGAAAACAGATATATGCAAAGCGGTCTAAATTAATTATGAACATAAAACACAAAAGAACTGACCACATAAGTGTACAATCCCTTTGAGTCAGTTTTTAGTGAATTCATTTTTTGCAACAGGTGGCACAGTAGTGCAGTAGTATTGCTACTGCCTTGCATTAAGGGAGCCAGGGCTCGCTTCCTAGGCCCATCCTGCCTACAAGTTCTCCCCACGTCAGTATATTTTCTTCCAGGTGCTCTGGTTTCCTCCCACTGTCCAAAGACATGCAGGTTAAGTGAATTGGCAGCACTGAATTTGGTGTCTGGTGAGTGTGCATGTGTCTCTAAGCTGAGTCTGTTCCTTCCTTGTGCTCTATGACAGCTGGGATAAGCTCCAGCCCCTCCACCTCACCCTGTAATCCTGGCTGTCACAG
Source organism: Polypterus senegalus (assembly GCF_016835505.1). Taxonomy (NCBI): domain Eukaryota; kingdom Metazoa; phylum Chordata; class Cladistia; order Polypteriformes; family Polypteridae; genus Polypterus; species Polypterus senegalus. The sequence continues at coordinate 227,737,700 of NC_053157.1, read as the reverse complement.
GTCTCACTCTATGAACTTTGCCATTTTTCTCCTTCTTTGCAAGAAGTTCTACAAGGCTGCAAGGTTTGCAAGTCAAGCCACAAATTCTCAATTGAACTGAGATCTGGACTCAAACTCATCTGCTTCAGGACATTAACATTGTTGTTTTTAAGCCATTCCTGAGGAGCTTTGATTTCATACCTGGGCTTGTTTGTCTTGCTAGAAATTAAATAATTTCCTGAGGCACTGCAGGTTTCATGCAGACTACTTCAGGTTTTCCTCCAGGATTTCTCTGTTTTGCTGCATTCATTTTACCCAAACAAGCTTTCCAGGGCCTTATTCAGACACATATCCCCACAGCCTGATTCTACTATCATCATGCTTCATATTGAGTTTTGGTAATATCAGACCAGAGAAACGTATTCCTCCAGTTTATTCTTTTAGTTTAATGTTATATAGAAAAGATAAGTTAGTTCTGAACAAGGTTCTATCCCTGCAGCATTGGGTTTAAGATGGAATTCAAGTGTGGACAGGTCACCAGTCTATGATAAGATCAGTAACACTCCCAAATACATTAAACTCTTAATGTTTGGGATATGGTAGAAAACAGAAGTACCTGAAGAAAAGAGATTTAGGCAGCCTACAAATTCTGACTAGTGCTGGGCAATAATTTAAATTTTTAATCGCGATTAATCACATGATTGTGTGCAATTAATCGCAGACAATCACATTGTTATGCACATAATTCAATAAAGAACTCAAAAGTAGTGTATTGCGTGTGTTTGGTTTGGAAACACTTTAAACAAATAAGGTGCTTTTTAACAGCAGTATTCCCTTTACATAGTAGCAGTTAAAATATTTCTTGTAAATCTAAACTTATACATTCATGTTATCAAATCAAATATAAAACCAAAGCTATTTGCCACTGCCAGGGCATTAACGTTTTATCTTGCTTGTTATAGAAAAACAAGTTACCCTCTGTTTCCTTTAGAAGCAAACGCTCCCTAATTGGAATAAGTTCTTTTAAATTTCGGCATTTTAAGTAACAGAAAAATATAGAAATATATTAAAAGGCGATATCCCTCCCATAGTGATACGGCGGAAACAATCACATAAGAATTAACAACTTTAGCTTTCTTTATTAACGATTTACGCGGCATTACAAACGGAGGAAGCCATAGCAGACAATACACAAGGTCGGATCTTGATGTATACAGTCTGCCATTTTCCGTTGCTGCGCTGAAAGAATTTTCGGGACGGGTGACAATAACATTATCCGGCCGTCAGCTTCAAAGTGTTTGGCCGTCATCCAAGCCTTTTTATACTGGCTGCTCCATGTGCTGGTCCTCTCTGGTCTCCAAACAAGGACAGTAAAAGACTCAACCCCACCTCCAAAAATACAAGAATAGCACAATGCCTACACTCGACAGTTGTCCCCTTCATTCTTCAAACTGCTAAAGTAATGGCTTTCTAAATGCAGGCAGACTAGCCCCTATGTGCCAAACTTGGCCTGCTCATGTGAATGAATCCATAAAAGTGTTTTACAGAAACAGTGACATTAACCTTAATATTATAACAAACTTATTATAATACCCTAAGAGTCCAGAGCCACAATCACAACATTATAACAGGCACCTTCCGAGCAACAGCAAGTTAACATTTCTAAATCTGTTTTCTTTTTTATCTGAACACATACCAGCAGAAACATTTTCTTTTATAAGGGATCAGCATAAACAATCTATGTTCACTAGCAACACTTTGAGGGCTAATATTTTTTTTAAAAAACTCAGTTTTCTGAAAAGTGCACAAAGCAATGGTTTCACACATAAATCAACATAAAACATCTGCTGCTGCCTGTTTTGCCTGGTGTCGGCGCTTGTTTGCAGCAGCCGAGGCTCGATGGCCAGCAGGAATGCACGGTGGCTTTTCTGTCTGGATGTCTTTGTGAGAATGATGGACAGGGATGGCAATTGCAGTGAGACGCAATATGGTTTGTACCTCCTGTCATCGTAAGTGTCTGTCCTCCCAGGCAAACGTTACCATAGGTGCATCAGCCACATGCACCAGCACCATAATCAGCTGGGGACCAATCAGCTGATGCCAGTACCTCATTTTTGTTTTCCAGATCACTTGCATCAAAATTGGAGTCCGACAAATCCAAGTCTGATTCAGCGATAATATGAAAAAAGTTTTGCTTTGAGCATTCACTTTGGTATCTCTCCACATGAAGCTGTTTTCTTAATGGTACTCATGCATGCAGTGGGAATCGAGGTCAAATCAAGAAAGCTAATGTTCATTTTAACAAAAGCGTATTGAAAAGCACTGTAACAAGATGATCACTGATCTCTATTGATTGCTAGCAAGACTGAGGCTTTCAAAATAATAATAACAATAACAAAAACTGTGTTAACGTGCGATAAAATAATTGTTGGAGTTAATTCATTAATGCATTAACGCAATAATAATGCATTAACTTGCCCAGCCCTAGTTCTGACATCATCATTAAAGAGTTTGATGTAAGGCTAAGGAGCAGAATTAAAAAGGTGTTTTTCTGTAATTTTCTGATAATTTCACCAGTTCAGAAATGATCCGGAAGATTAGAAAAATCTTGGTGTTGGATAGTGAGTATATGTTGTAATGGATGGCCGGCCATTTATCCCGGCCAATACCCCCAAGCCGCCAGGTGGAGCCCTCCTTGCAGCGAGGAGGTCCCCAGAAGACCAGCAGGGCATCATGGACATTGGAGTTTTTATGCAAAGCCCTGCTGGATGCCGTGGGGGCCACAGGAGGGAGCTGCAGGGAGGACCGAGGGCTTCTTCGTGCCCTGTGACCCGGAGGTTCGTCACAGGAAGAGCGACGGACTTCCGGGTTGAAGAAAGGGACTATTTACCCTGACCCGGAAGGGAAAAGGACTTGTGGACTATTGGGCAGAAACACTTCCGGGTCAGGAGGTATAAAAGGACTATGGGAACTCCCAGACAACGAGCTGAGCTGGGTGGAAGGGTGGCAATGCGTCTGGGAGCTGGAGGATTGGTTTATTGTGATTTATTGGTGATTTATGAGTATTGTGGAGGAGAGTGTGCTTTGTACACTGTGGCAAGAAAATAAAGTCAACTTGAGGACTTTTACCTGGTGTCTGGAGTCGTGGACAGGGGTTCAAGGGAGCGAGCGCCCCTATCGCTCACAGTGGCGTAGCGGCAGGATACTCTAGCCGTTTGCAGAGGACCTGAAACAAAATTTCTGTGGGAAACGAACCGACGACGGAATCAGGAATCACCACAGCATCGCCAAAACCCGAAAAAACCGAGTCCAAAATGGGAAAAAAGAAGGGCAAGCAAAGCGACAACGCCAGCGGGAGTGCCGTAGGTGCAATGGCCGACGCTCGGGAGGAGTTAAGGAGAGGCCTTACAAGTCCGGAGAAACCTCCAGGAAGCAACGATCCTCTAAGGTAATGCGTGCCGGAACGACTTTAAAAATCCTTTTATTGTTTCTCACCTTGTCCCGTGCATGTACCTTGGAGATGACCACCTGGAGGCTCCGAGGGGAAAAGGAGACTGCCCCGAAGACGACGGCCTTCTCTTGTCGGCCAGAGCACCTAGAAATCGACTTCCGCATGATGGCAGCCGACAAGGGACACGGTAGCAAACCCGGTGCAGTCTGGGAAGGAGGAGCTCCGCCCTGCTGTTTGCACCTTCAAGCCCAAGAAACGGACTTGGTCTTTCCGGCGGGAAGGGGAGGCGAGCGAGGCATCGCTCAAACCACAAGAAGGTAAGGAGGGTCGGGAAGTAGCTGATCGGGATGTCGCTAAAGTATTAAAGACAGACCGCAGTTTGCCGAAGAAGGCAACTCGACCCTCCGAGAACTCCAAATCCCAGAAGCCTCAGCGAGACCCGCCAGAGCACGTGCCTGAAGCGGGCGTGCTCATTGGCTCCCGGTCGGTAGGTAACACGAACGAGGAAGCGAGTGTTCTGCCGGTCGAAATGAATAATTATTTAAACTTACGGGAGCTCGAAAAACTAATCGAGCCCGTGAAGCGAGTGTCTTGCAGGTCCTGACGACCATTGAAAAGATCGCCGGGATTTGGGAGCGCAGCCAGAGAGCCGCTGGAGAAGGTGAGGGCCTACGGCGGCGATTTGGTGAGGAGCCTCCCGTAATGAATGATGCGGCGATACAGGTAAGCGAGACCCGTATCGTATATAATAGAGGGACGCGGTGTGATCCGGGCCCGCGTTTAATAAGTAGCGGGTGCCAATACACGGCGTACCCTACAAAAGAGGTCGGTACGTTAACCGAGTGGTCGGCGGAAGGGCTAATCGATCCGGGCAGCTAGACAGTGCTGACTCCCGGAGCGAGGCAGCCCTGAAGACGCCGCCGCCGGTGATTTATAAAAGTAAAGGGGTGCAAACAGTAAAGGGTCTCTCTTTACTTAATAGAGAGACTCAGACTGTGGACAAGCCCCAGATTAAGCAGGAGATCCCGATAATGAAACGAGGGTCTCCTGACAAGAAAGGAAAAGAAGCAGAGAGAGTGAAAGCACCGTTGAGGCGCAGGGGTTTCTCTCCCAGCAAAAGGGGCGGACCTAACAGTTCCTTATTGTTTTCAGTCCCGTAGGGGAAGAATACCAGGAGGACAGAGGCAGTGTTACGGGTGCCGAAGGTTGGGCCATATTTGGCGGAACTGTCCTTGGAGAGAGGTGGACAAGAGGTCAATTTGGAATAATATTCCCCTAGGTTCTCCAGGGACCAAGATGTTCGTTATAATCAAGGCTCAACCAGGACGTCCTCTTGAGGAAGACTTCCTCTCGGGGCAGGCCGCCAATAATAATTCGCCGCTGGGGGAATACTGTAATGGATGGCCGGCCATTTATCCCGGCCAATACCCCCAAGCCGCCAGGTGGAGCCCTCCTTGCAGCGAGGAGGTCCCCAGAAGACCAGCAGGGCATCATGGACATTGGAGTTTTTATGCAAAGCCCTGCTGGATGCCGTGGGGGCCACAGGAGGGAGCAGCAGGGAGGACCGAGGGCTTCTCGTGCCTGTGACCCGGAGGTTCGCCACAGGAAGAGCACGGACTCCGGGTTGAAGAAAGGGACTATTTACCCTGACCCGGAAGGGAAAAGGACTTGTGGACTATTGGGCAGAAACACTTCCGGGTCAGGAGGTATAAAAGGACTATGGGAACTCCCAGACAACGAGCTGAGCTGGGTGGAAGGGTGGCAACGCGTCTGGGAGCTGGAGGATTGGTTTATTGTGATTTATTGGTGATTTATGAGTATTGTGGAGGAGAGTGTGCTTTGTACACTGTGGCAAGAAAATAAAGTCAACTTGAGGACTTTTACCTGGTGTCTGGAGTCGTGGACAGGGGTTCAAGGGAGCAAGAGCGCCCCCTATCGTTCACAATGTTTATGGAACAGGTGGAACCTGCACCACAGTGATTGGCCTCAAATTGGACCAGAGGGCATCAATAGATAGATAGATAGATAGAAGAAATATGTTATACTGTATATCCCTAGGGGAAAATTAGGCTCAATAAATATATAAATATTATAACAAATATAAACCCCATCAAATACACACTAGAATTACTTAAAAAAAGAAAAACTTCTGACTTGGCTAAAGATAAATTCAGAAGTCACAGTTACAGTGATACACTGTAAATGCAAACTGCCATTGGTATACAATGAGCCCAGGTATCATTTCTTGACTTCTGCCATCTGAAAGTCCTCAGTGTTAGTGTGTCAGAGAGAGGATGTACAAGATTGTTTGTAATGGCACTCATTTTCATTTTTATTCTTAGCTCTGTTACTACCTACAGGGGGTCCAGAGTGCATCCCAAAACTGAGCCTGCCCTTTTAATTAGCTTGTTGATTCAGTGGGCTTCTCCTAAAGTGATGTTACCAGCCCAGCACACCACAGCATAGAAAATCGTACAGGCCATCAGAACATGTGACGAATTTCCCTACTAAAATTAAGGGAGCGCAGTTTCCTAAGTGAAAAAACGTCTACTCTGTCCTGATTATCTAATTCATATGTGTTATGTGATCAGTCCAGCCTGTTATTGTAATATACCCTCAAGTGCACCACCTCTATATCCACTCCCAGAATAGTGAGTGGAGGTAGAGACTCTTGGTGGAGTGAAAGCCAATAACCAGTGTAACATAAGTTTAATATGTCACTGTCCTCTGTACAAATATATTTTATAAATCTACTTTTCTTTGTACTCACATGCACAAGTGACACAGATTTAGCACAAGGGCTCATTATTTAGAACTGCTAGGCAAAGCATAAGACAAGACAGATAAAGATAGCTGGGGAAACGTGCACTATTTTTCATCTGTCAGAGTCAGCATGAAATTGTATCCTCTTTGCCTTGTTTGGAATTGTATTATTCACCTAAGTGGGGGCCTGCACATGAAGAAAGAGTATAAAGCCTTGGAACATTACTCGACACACCTTTGAAGCTGACAGACAGATGGGAGATAACATCGTCCAATCCTGAAAATCCTTCCAGTGCAGCGGCAAAAATGTCAGACTCTACACATCGGGCCCCCACTCCCGAACTGGGTTCTTGCCATGGCTTCCTTTGTCTGTTAGGCAGTGTAAGCCATCATTAAAGAAAGCTAAGTTATTTCTCCTATGTGATTTCTTACTGCCATATCACTAAGAGATGGGTATCGCCTTTTAATATCATATCTATGTAGATTCTGGTTATGTAACACGCCACAGTTACAAAAGAGGTCATTCCAACAAGGGAACTAACACCCCCTGCTGAATACATCCAGTTACTAAGTTTTGCTGATATTGAGTTCCAGAATCAAAATCAGAATCACTTTATTGCTAGCATGTGAAACACCAGAATTTACTCTGGTTTGGTGCAAAACATGGAAAACAAGATATAACCAACTCAAGACAACACAATTTCAACCCATCATTTACCCGAAACTGTGCAAATCACTAAACAAATACAACAATTTCTTGAACAAAACATTTGCAAACTTCAATAGTTAACTCAAACAGCTAGAAATAGCTATATAAAATAATATAGATATCAAACTTCAGTAAAAATGAAAATGTACAAATAGATACACAGCACAATTACCAGTTATATGTTGTGAAAACAGTTAGAAGTAACCTTATGTAAGTTTATTTAGGATCTGAATAATTTGAAGAAAGAAGCTGTGGAAATGGCATGTAAGTTTGGGTCACTACAGACCGGTACCTCCTCTGTGATGGCAATTTAATATACAGATGGCTGCTGGGGTGGGTGGAGTCAGCTTCAATCTTTCCTGCTCTCTTTTTCACTCTGGCAATGAACAGATCTTTTAATATTGGGAGACAACAGGCAATGATTTTCTCAGTTAAACAAATCACCAGCTGCAACCGATTCTTAGAAAGTGAGGGGAAGAAAGAAACCAAACGGTGATGGAGGAGGTCACAATACTCTCAGTGATGGCTGAGTAAAAATGTAACAATATATGCCTTGATATGCTAAGCTTGTTATGCTGGCAAAGCAACAACAATCTCTGCCTGTCTTTCTTGATGATGGAGGTGATGTGCTTGTCCCATTTTAATGTAATAGTAAAAGTGGTCCCCAGGAATGTAAACGAATGAACCACAGACACTATCTGGTCATTAATTTAATAATTATAATAAAAGATGGACAGTTAGTGACTTGTTGACAGAAATGAATCCTCATTTCCACCGTCTTAAAAGAATTGAGCTCCAAGTTGTTACAAGAACACTATTCTACAAGACAGCCCCCCCTTCTTTGATAGGAAGACACATCTTTATTGAAAAAAAGACCCACTACAGGTGTGTCATCTGTATTTTAAGGATTTTTACAGATTTGTCCATGGATCTACAGTCATTTGTATAAAGTGAAAACAGGAGGGGTGAAAGAACACAGTCTTGCAGGGAGCCTATGCTAATTGACAATGGATCAGCCATATAATGGCCCAGTCTCTTCATACCTGTCAAGAAACTCAGAATTCACCGGCAGACACCATTGGATACATCTAGCTGGATTAGTTTTAGGTAGGTATTGAAGGATGAGCAGAAACCCTCAAACAAGAGGGAATATATATAGAGAAGGCAGAGGGTCAGAATCCAAGCAAGGGCTCATGTTCTTGTCAAACTAGCAATAAAGCTCTTTTAGCTGAGTAGCCAACATGGGGCAGGATAAGGCTTGGGAGTACTTCTACTTATAATCAAAAATACATTTTTTTTTCCACAGAACTCCACACTGCTTGGTTGTTACTGTTAAAGCCTTTCTCCAGCCAATCTTTATAAGTGGCTTTTGCAGCTCTCAGAGCTGTATTAAACTGCTTCCTTGCAGATCGATATTCATCCCTGTTCCCAGACGTGTATGCCTGGTCCTTAGTAGGTCTGAGAACCCTCAGCTCCTTGTCCACGGCTTGTCATTGTTGTATCTCACAATGGTCTTCTTAGGGAGAAACACATCTTCACAGAAGGAAATTTAAGATGTTACAATATCAGCAAATTCATCTATGTTCCTGCACCAGCCTTCTATGGCTTTCTAATGTGTGGAACCTAAACAGTCCCTCAGCCTTCCAACAGCCTCTAGAGTCCATCTGCAGCTAATAGTCCTGGTGGGCTTTGACTGTTCAGTTTCCGCTTATAGCTACACATAATTCTCAAAGTTCTCCATGTGACTCCTATACTCTTTCCCACCCCCTTTATTAGGACACCCCATAAATGCAGAATCGTCTAGGAATTTCTGCAAGTGACATGACCTAGTATTATATTTATAGTTAGAGGGTTAAGAAAAAAGGAGACAGGGCTGTTCCTTGTAATGCTCCAGTGTTGCTCAATTCCATATCAAAGACACAGTCCTTGATCCTCAGGCATATTAATAGGTTGGTGAAGGATTGTTAAAACTAGAGAATTGGGAAACAAGGAACTTAAGACAGATGGGGTAAGAACTACTTTCTGAAAATGAGCAAAGGCCAGTGCATACAGATACTTTGGCAGCACAGACTCGTAAAAGTGAATGCATCACCAGTGTCTTTCAGTGAGCAGCTCTCATTTAGCAAACAGGAGTCAAAGAAAAGTCACTGGAGCAGTAGAAGTCCATTTAAATTTTAGAAAAGATCAACTTGGCAAAATATTTAGGTGCCACATTCCCAACTTCAATTTTCCAAATAAAAAATGCTGTTCAGATATACTGTAAATGTACATTTTCTACTTTGTATGTTGAATCTCAGGATTTAAACCATTTACAGGAGTTATATTTATATTTACTTATTATTTTCAAACAAATGTTAGGGAAAGGCTTTAGCTAGAAAAAACCACGTAGTCAATTGGGGTTCATGTCTGTATGTTTATAGAGCCAATGCCAAGAACATGATCAGTAGCTAGATAGCATAAAAGTAATAAATGCAAAACTCAACTGCCTATCTTTTTGTAAGATATTCTGTTTCATTTAGGGAATAATTACTATTATTCTATTATGCAATACTTTTCTGCTCAAATACATCATGGGATGTCCAAAAATGAAAGAACAAAGAAAGCTTTTTTTAAGTCTGTGAATACTCTCTCAGTGACCTCAGTTCTATCAATTGTGTGATATCCCTGACTTTCTTTAAAGTCCACTAATGGGATTGTATGGTCAGAAAAATGGAATAAAAATCCTATAATAACCAAGAAGTTGCAAGAATGCATTAATTGTTTTTCATATTTCAGAAAGGGACATTCAAGTACCTTTCCAATTTTCTTAACTGTAAGCGTGGTTTACTTAACCTTGTTGCCAGAGGTATTTGACATACCAAGCTTACATTTTTCGGGTTTGCAGGGCCCATGTGACAAAAGATATTAAACAGCACTTTGCAACAATGCTTGAGTTAACCTTGTAAAGCAGGAATACCATGAGTTACCTAGTTGTGTAGTGTATTATTACGGAAATACATTTATAGCCATATCCCTTCTTACTCTTTTGAATGATGTATATATAATTGTCATGGGAACTGGAGGAGCTCGAGGAGGACATTGCATAGCTGATCTAAATAAAACCACATTATAATTCAGTCGTAGATTTTATTGATCCCTCACAGGTGTGCATATTTCCCATTCTGTGAAAAAAATTAAACTGAAGCATTAACAATACCATGATTCTGGCAAAGGTCCATCATTGAGTCAAATGCCACCCAAGCATTTACAAAGAAACAGCTTACCTTCAGTGTGGCCACTTGGATGGAAACTGACTCCAGAGGGAGTTCCGCAGAATTTTGTATGAGCCACCAAGGAATCTGTCAAACAGAGAAAAACAGGCTCAATAACTTATCCCACAGAAAACAAGGATTTATTTATAATTCCACAAGTAGAATTGAGACAGTGGACAGAACCCCCATGTGATACTGAGTCTGGATTTTACCTTAGACCACAAGAGTTTTTATAGGTTTCTTGGACCAGTCCATATCATTTATAATGTGTTCCCATCAAAGGTTAGTAAAACATAGCCAGTTTCAAGCACATTTAGTTCCATCCTTGCTAAAACATCCTTTCAAGCAGTGCTGTGCAGTTCCTTGTCTGCCCTCTCAAAAGTCAATGCCTTCTGCCTGCTTAATCTAACAGGTAATAATTTTATACAGAAATAATACAAAAATGTTTACCACTGTCCTCCCTGCATGGATTTTGCATGTTCTTCCTGTGTCTGCGTGGGTTTCCTCTGGGTGGTCCGGTTTCCTCCCACAGTCCAAAGTCATGCAGGTTAGGAGCACTGGCGATCCTAAATTGTCCCTAGTTTGTACTTGGTGTGTGTGTGTGTCCTGCTGTGGGTTGGTGCCCTGCCCAGGATTTGTTCCTGCCTTGTGCCCTGTGTTGGCTGAGATTGGCTCCAGCAGACCCTCGTGACCTTGTTGTTTGGATTCAGCGGGTTGGATAATGGATGGGATGGATGTTTACTACTGTCCTCCCTGCGTGGAGTTTGCATGTTCTTCCCGTGTCTGCGTGGGTTTCCTCCGGGTGCTTCGGTTTCCTCCCACAGTCCAAAGTCATGCAGTTTAAGTGCATTGGTGATCCTAAATTGCCCCTAGTGTGTGCTTGGTGTGTGTGTGTGTCCTGCTGTGGGTTGGCGCCCTGCCCGGGATTTGTTCCTGCCTTGCGCCCTGTGCTGGCTGGGATTGGCTCTAGCAGTCCTCCGTGACTCTGTGTTAGGATATAGCGGGTTGGAAAATGGATGGATGGATGTTTACCACTATTGAACAATTTTAAGATCATATTTTTAAAAATTTCTATAGTGTCTCCTAAAATGCATTACAGTAAGCAAGGCGCAAATCAGGTTTCTAGTGGGCATGAGGGACCACTAATATTTCCAAATATCTGGGCATGATCTGCTCAGTAACAACAGTGATACAATAATTCACATTTGTATTTAAAATGTGGAGGTCCTAAGCCTTGTGTCGTCCACCCATTATAGTACTCTTAATCTTTGGAACATGCTAACCGACATGCAAACTCAAGATTCTTATCTTCCTTCTGTAGTTGGCCGAACATTTCCAGGAGCAGCAAAGAAACCAGAAGGTCCTCTGGGAATAGAGACTGTTTTTGGTAGAGCATAGAACAGTCTTTACTTCACCAGGCTTTGGGTCCTTGTCTAACTCTCACTGCTCAAATCAAGTTTCACCTCTACATTTTCTTTATAATAATAATTAGCAGCCATATTTCTGACATCCTTTAAAGGTTTAGAGAAAAGGACTATTCCATTTAACAATTACAAAGCCACGTGGGGAGGAATGGTATACCTGTAACAGTGGTCCATGATTTATAGGCATTCCTCAGGATTTTATTAGACGTTGTACAGTTTCACATCTTTTAACATCACCATGCATGCACCATAGTTCCACAAGATTCAATCTCTTGCATCTCAGCTTCCAAAGTGAGTCCCACCAGATAACAAATCATTACGCCCAGAGACCAGGGGCCTCATGTATAACGCCGTGCGTAGAACTCGCACTATAACATGGCGTAAGCACAAAAGCCGAAATGTGCTTACGCACAGAAAAATCCAGATGCAGGAATCTGTGCGTACTCCAACTTCCACGTTCTTCCGCTACATAAATCCCAATCAGCGTGAAAACTAACGCTCGTGCACGCGCATTTTGTAACGCCTCAAATCCTCCCAGAATTACGCCTATTTGAATATGCAAATCAATATAAATCGCCCTTAAGCTCAGCCTTCTGTGAAAAGACAATGGGAAAAGCACGGGGAAAATATAAGAATTTCAGCGAATACCAAGTGGAGGCAAAGGAAAACATACTATGTGTTCAAATAAACCGTGGTGTAATCAATAAAATGAAGTTGATCGAGTGACATAGCGTGTTGGAGAAACTTGAAAGCTCACATTCACAAAATCGCACAGTGCCGGAAATAAAAAAGAAGTCACATATCAAAGTTGCCGTGAAAAGAAGAGTTGTAGCCCACTGTCTGAGTGTCATATGAAAGCTTATTAGGTACAGAGAAAAAGGCACATGGTGGGGAAAAAGCACGAAATGTCAACTTTAATCTCGACATTTCCACTTTAATCACGTAGTTTATTTTGTCATTTAGTAGAACATTATAAACTTCATCTTAAAATCGTTTAATTAACCAGTTTCTCAAATCACATCGTAATTAAAGTAGCACGTTAAATGCTTTGTTTTGTATTTGATCTTCTACTCGTATGTGATCTATGTGTGTGAATCACTACTTGCTTCTTAAACTGGCTCTCTTCCTCCAACTGGACACAGAGTCCATTACATTTGTGATATTACAGCTCTCTGAATAACTAAAATACTGAGATGTATACGTGATGTCATTTTCATGATGATAGGAGCTAAAGCACATTATTAAACATGTGTTTCATGAGCCTCGTGCTCATGACAAGCATTTATCTTTTTTGTCATTGCGTTTTTAGCTGTGTTGTTATTTTCTCTTTCTATTTTATATTCAATATATATTGGCGTGCGCCCAAGAGTCCTTGCTTTTCTTTCCCAAGTAACCGATCGCCATACAATCAGCTCTGTAATAGACGTTAAGCCATCTGTAAGCTTAGCCGATTCTTCAAAACGCTTAAAGAACATTGAAATATCTTCGTAGTACATGTTTAATTATTCTATCCTTCAGACACTCCCAGTGAAGAATATAGATTATTTAAATGAAGTTAAAGTTTTATGTGTATAATTTAACAAACATATTTTGCTTCATTTCACCTTAAAATGATATGTCATCATATGTAAATACGCTTTATAAAGTGGCCCAGGTTGTGAGATATTATAACTGTAGTGCAAGTTTACAGTGGGGTGATTGTACTTATAAGTACAAACCGTTCTACAAGGAGCAATTGATTGAGTGCATTTAAAGTTCTTGGGATTAAACTGTTTCTGAACCGCGAGGTCCGTACAGGAAAGGCTTTAAAACATTTTGCAGTGGCAGAGACAGCGTGTGCTTAATGCCGTATACCAATAATTCTCTTCCGATCAGCTGCTGCTGTGATTAACACTCAGATACAGTGATATAAATACTCCGAGTCGTGCAGTGAGAGTAATATGGAAAAAGATGATCCGCTGTGGCAACTCCTAACGGGAGGAGCTGAAAGAAGAAGAAGAAATAGAAGTGAGAGTAACAACGCTAAAGCAGTTATGGTATATGGAATACTATGGCTGTTCCCTGGACCATTATATTGTTACGAGTTAATTACAATCAGATGCATTACACTAATAAACAATATGCGGTTAGTTTCTGTGTATTTATAAAGCCGCGTCATGAAAATAATGAGTAATCACACAAGAACAGTACCATTGCTTTGACGCTGGGTGCCGCCAGTTTGCAAAACCGATCGGAGAACTTGCGTACGACAAGGCACGAGGTACCGTGAAAAAGTGCGTGGCTTTACGCAAAGTGTAGGTTTTATACATCGCGATTTGAACGTGGAAAAGTTCTTACGCAACATTTCTGTGCGTACGCACCGTTTATACATGAGGCCCCAGGAGAGTGAGGACATTGCAGCCAACCATTTAAACTTTTATACAGAAATGATATTTTTGTACTTTCAGGAGGGAAAGCAGAGCAACAAAGAGTTATCTTTCCAATGTAGTCAGATATTGAAGGCTGCAGTCATTAGTGAAGAGTCCAGGCTGCACACATTATAAAACACGTATGTTCTGTCCAATCTCCAGTGTTCACATAACAACCAGGTTGATGTAAACCTGGAAATGATGGTTGGAGAAAGCATGTCTTTAAGTTTTAGAGATTATTTTTCTGCCTAAAATCAGCATTTTGGTCTAAAAAGTAACTCTAAGCCTCCAAAGTGGAAACTGTCCATTTTCTTCTTTACTCTGCCATGTGTTGCTCCTGGTACTTTAGTTTATGCTTGTTGATGATTTTGACAGCTGTCATTGTGACGTTAATGTGTGAATTTTATACTCCGTTTAACTGATGTTTTCAGTGTGAAAAAATATAGTCTGACTTCATCAGCCATGTCAAGCAAAAGTGAGAAACAGCTACAGCTTCCTCTTCATTGTAGCTACTTGGCAGGCAAGAACAGAAATGGAGTTGGAAAGCATCTACACCCCACTGGAGAAACACACTGAGAATATTTATGCCAGAGCAGAACCAAACCAAGACATTGAAGTACAACACCTGAAGGGTATGTGCTAAACAGCTCAGATGTTTCTATTATTCAAATGCTTTTAAAAAAAAGAAAAAAAAGTTCTGTTCAATTATGTTATTTGAATCCCAAAATGTAATTGGTTTGCATTTACTAAATATTTAAAAAATAATTTCAAGTCAATAAGTGGGTATTCTGGGTATGCTTGTCTTTTTTTAACGTGGCACATTTAGTGAAAACCTGGGACTGTGCTACTTCAATGTCAATGTGGCACTAGTGTTGAGCTGATCTTTCTTCTTACAGGCCTCTGAGTAATTCTCTGCAGCTCTTTACGTGTCCATCATATCACATCGTATGTTACAAGCAGTCAAAGTCAAGTTAATCAGCTTCCAGATCTGTTCTGATGAATGCAGTTTTACACCTGATGTTTGTGTTGTGATGTGAATGCACACATGACCTGCACAAATCAAACATGTGCATTTACGTGTATTGTATGTCCAGTTCTCTGAGTGCTGTGCTCCTTTTGCGGTGTGTTTTAAGGGCTGCAGTCAAGACTCCTGAAAGTCCATTTTCTAAGAATATTTCAAAGACCTTCACTAAATGTGTTGTCTTCACTTTTAATATGATTTCACCTAGAATGGCACAGTGGGTAGCGCTGCTGCCTCGTGGTTAGGGGACTTGGGTTCGCTTCCCGGGTCCTCCATGTGTGGAGTTTGCATGTTCTCTCCGTGTCTGTGCGGATTTCCTCCCACAGTCCAAAGACATGCAGGTTAGGTGCACTGGCGATTATACATTTTGCTTGGTGTGTGTGTGTGTGCTGGCACCCTGCCTGGGGTTTGTTTCCTGCCTTGTGCTATGTGTTGGCTGGGATTGGCTCCAGCAGACCCCGATAAACCCTGTAGTTGGGATATAGCGAGTCGGATAATGGATGGATTTAACCTATTTTGCCCTGCATCCAATTGCAAATGATTCATTATAATTACAGCAAGTCAACAACTCCTCCCCAGAATCTGTGATAGCAATTGTTGGGGACCAAGATTCAATTCAATTCTTACTTATTAATATAAAAATAGTAACAGAAGTATAAACCTTCCAATATTTGCATAAAATCTAATCAGCTTCAACCTATTTTTAAATAGTGCACTTCCTTTTAAAAGTCCGGAGTGCTGCATTCATTTAAAAATATATTACATCTAAAAAAAGAACATACTGTCTGTAAAGCATGAAAGCTTGATGATTACTGAAATGGACATGCAGACGATGAGAAGGAGGCTGTAAGAGGCTGCATGATGTAGCTGATGAAGGGGAAATGTTTTACATTTACAAAGTTTGACTTTAAGCTAAAGTGTAGACTCTTTAGTACAAAGGCCATACTATGCTGTTCAGCAAGTTTAGGACAATGTTTTCCGGACATATTAGCAGAATTTCTTCTGGACAGACTGACACAATAAAAGAAGCACACAGAACTAAGACTTATATGTTGAAGTACCAGAGTCCCAAAGTAAACCTGCTTAATCCAGATCAGGATTGTTTTCAGGGTCGGGGGTCAGTTTGGGGTTCTTTGGGCTAGTGTCTATCACAGCTAGCATAGTGCACAAGGCAGAAACAAACCCTGGACAGGATGCCAGTCCATCACAGGGCAAACACACAAACATCTCAGCCACACACAAGAGCCAGCTTACCTTCACCAGTTCCCCTAACCTGCATCTTTTTAGACTGTGGAAGGAAACCAGAGCACCTGGAGGAAATTCAGACAAATATGGGATAACATGCAAACTCCATGAGGGAGGACCAGGACACGAACCTGGGTCTCCTTACTCCTCCTTAGGTCTAGCATTGCATCACCATGCCATTCCCAAAGGATGTCCAACAATTATTAATGCTCATGCATTCAAAACTGTCTCATTAACACAAAGTGACTATTTAATAAAGAGAAAATCTCTGACACTGTACGTTTATATGTCCCCAAAGCCACTTAATCCAGTTTTAAGACATGATGGGCTGAAACCCATTCCAGAACGCATCAGTCACAAGGCAGGATCCTTATTAACCCTGGAAGAGGCATTGTCCATTGCCGAGTCCAAACACACACATTCACCAGTTGAGCTAATATGGATGGTTTTGGTGATGTAGAATGGAGAAAAAGACAACAAAGGTGAGGGTGGAATGTGCGGAATTGAATCCTCGATCTGTGAGGAACAGCGGTATCCACTGCACACCATGCCACTCTATGCACTTTAGCTGAATTTTATCTTTCAGTCTATACTTTGTTATTGCTAGTAAAAAGTAATTCACTATTTTCCCTTTTAGATTCTAAATACTTTTATTTGTTTGAAAGTATTCTTAAATACTCTTATATTTTTCTTTGCTGGAAATCATTTGTTCTCACAAATTATTTAATCTCACAAGTCTTATATTTCGTATTATTGCTACTAATTTAAGTTTAAAGTCATGCTTGGTATTTAAATACCTGCATTATCATTAAAATCAGTAGCTACCATTTTAGCCAAAGCAAACCACAAGAATTTTGAATGTATTTTTAGACACTGATTCTGGACAGAACTCTGTCATCTTTGCAGTGTTTATTTTGATACCATATATTGTTCAGTGTTCAGATTAACGATTTATAATCTGTGTCGGACGACCGGGACACCCAAAGAAGAGAAGGATGGGGGAAGGTAGCTACTGTGGGACACTGACTCCCCCAAGACGCCAGATGGCAAGTTCCCTGCAGCATAGCGGTGCCCTGGATTCCCACAGAGCACCATGGGATTTAGAGTTCAGCTTCTCAGCCCTGCTGAATGCCATGGGTGCTGCCAGGAGATGCTGCCAGGGGACCTGGGGACTTGTATCTTTTCCAAAGCCCTGAAGTACTATCGTGGAAGCCCCAAATTACTTCCAGGCTGAAGAAGAAAGCAAGTTCTCCATCTGACCCGGAGGTGCTGGCAAGTTACGTGAATGGAAGAGGAGAAGCTCATTTCCGGGTCAAGGACTATATAAAGGACTGCTGAAGACCCAGCAAGTGAGCCGGAGTTGGGAGGCAGTAGGACAGAGCTTGCTGGGAGTAGTGGAGGTTTATGTGCTTTATTGTATTGTGGTTGTTATTATTATTATTATTGTTACTTGCCTGTTTATATTGGTGGAGGTGCTTTTGGGCACAGAAAACAAGAGGAAAATAATTAAATACCTTCTTGGTGATTTTACCCTATGTTCAGTGTATCTGTCTGTTGGGTAGAAAGGGGCTACAGTGTCCCCTAATGTCTTACAAATGTTACATGCCTCTCAGCTCCAGAGGTCAACTTTTTTTTTTTTACAATGGGCACAATCACTGCCTTTACTGCAACAGTTGCCAAAATCCAAAGTCATCCTTTATTTACTCCAATTGGTGAAGGCTCACTATGTGAGCAGCTTTGAGACCACCCAGCCCTCTCTGGGCATTCTACCTAACATAAATGATCAGTCCTCATTGTATTTAGGGTTCTCATGGAAGGAGTTGATGATGACGGTCACGTGGACTTCTGGCCTTTAATCCATCATTGTAGGAGCATCATGGTACTTTGATTAGATGGTGGTGGTGCAGGTTGCCACCACAGAAAACCGGAAAAAGAACAGACATTGAGAGAAGGGGTTAGTACGGATTTTGGAGCCACCATGAATAGTAATGATAATTAATAGAATATACAGAACATCAGGATTAAACTAAAATTAAGTTATGAGAAAGTCATGGTAAAGTAATGTGTTTTTAGCAGTTTTTTTAAAGTGCTACGCTGTATTAGCCTGGCAAATTCCTATTGGCAGGTGTGACAAGTGCTTGGTGTCCTTACCCAGCCAGGACACCCCTGCACACTATATTCAGGGGGAGCAGCCATGGACACTGCAATACCTCCCCCTGGATACTAGTTGGCCGCCTCCCTAGGGTGGAACAATGTCTCTGGTTCCCGCAGGGCATCCTGGGGATTGGAATTTGGTGCAGCCCTGTTGGGTCCCATAGGCACCGCCAGGGGGCGCTGTATTTGGGACTCCTGAGCCCGTGTGGACAACCAATTCGTCACACCCGGAAGAGCAGCCGGAAATCAGGGATCAAGTACCTGAAGCACTTCTGGGTGAACTATAAAGGAAGCCAGCGATCACCACTTGGGGGCCAGAGTCGGGTGGTGGAGGACACGGTTGCTGGGAAGAAGAGGTGGTGCCAAAGAAGAGCAAATATTTGTGTTTATTGTGTGCTTGGGAGTGTGTTGTGTCTGTGGGTACGGGGAAGGCGTAGCCCACAGACGAAGAAAATAAAAGTTAATTTAATTTTACACATGCCTTCTGTGTCTAATCTGTGTCGGGTCCGGCGCTATATAGCGCTTATCTTACACAGGCTATTCCAGATTTTAGGTGCATAACAGCAGAAGGCCGCCTCACCACTTCTTTTAAGTTTTGTTCTTGGAATTCTAAACAGACACTCATTTGAAGATCTAAGATTACGATTTGGAAAATAAGGTGTCAGGCATTCCGATATATAAAATGGAGCAAGATTATTTAAGGCTTTGAAAACCATAAGCAGTATTTTAAAGTCAATTCTGAATGACACAGGCAACCAGTGTAGTGACATCAAAACTGGAGAAATGTGTTCGGATTTTTTTTTCCTAGTAAGGATTCTAGCAACTGCATTCTGCACTAGTTGCGAACGATTTATGTCTTTTTTGGGTAGTCCTGAGAGGAGTGCGTTACAGTAATCTAGTCGACTGAAAACAAACCCGTGAACTAATTTCTCAGCATCTTTCAATGATATGAGAGGTCCAAGTTTTGCTATATTTCTTAAGTGAAAAAATGCTGTCCTAGTGTTCTGAGTAATATGTGATTTATAATTCAGGTTACAGTCAACAGTTACCCCTAAATTCTTTACCTCCATCTTGACTTTTAATCCTAATGCATCAAGTTTATTTCTAATAACCTCATTATATTCATTATGCCAATCAATAAAATTTCTGTTTTCTCTTTATTTAGCTTGAGAAAATTACTGTTCATCCATTTAGAAACACAAGTAAAACATTGTGTTAGTAAAATAACAGAGTTGGGGTCATCAGGTGCTATTGATAAATACAGCTGCGTGTCATCAGCTGTGGTAGCTCACGTTGTGCCCTGAGATAATCTGACCTAACGGAAGCATGTAGATTGAAAAGAGCAGCGCACCCAGGATAGAGCCTTGAGGAACACCATATAGAATATCATGTGTCTTTGAGTTATAATTACCACAAATAACAAAGAATTTTCTACCTGCCAGGTAGGATTCAAACCAGTTGAAGACACTGCCAGAGAGGCCTACCCATTGACTAAGTCAATTTCTAAGAATATTGTGATCAATGGTATCAAATGCGACACTCAAATCTAAGAGGATCTGACTACTTTAACGAGTGCAGTTTCTGTGTTGTGATTTGTTCTGAAACCCGACTGAAACTTATCAAAAATAGCATGTTTAGTGAGGTGGTCATTTAGCTGCATAATGACTGCCTTCACTAGAATTTTACTTAAGAAAGGCAGGTTAGAAATGGGTGTAAAATTTTCAAAAGCAGAGGAATCAAGATTATTTTTTTTGAGTAGGGGTTTAACTACAACAACAACAACAACATTTATTTATATAGCACATTTTCATACAAAAAAAATGTAGCTCAAAGTGCTTTACAAAATGAAGAATAGAAAAATAGAAGACACAATAAAAAACAAACATAAGTCAACACTATTTAACATAGAATAAGTAATGTCCGATGGCCAGGGTGGACAGAAAAAGCAAAAAAAAAAACTCCAGAGGCTGGAGAAAAAAAATAAAATCTGTAGGGATTCCAGACCAAGAGACTGCCCAGTCCCCTCTGAGCAATCTACCTAACATAAATCAAACAGTCCTCTTTGTATTTAGGGTTTTCATGGAAGGACTTCATGATGATGGTCACGTAGACTTCTGGCTTTCAGTCCATCAATGTTGGAGCATCATGATGCTTTGAGTAGGTGGTTGTGGCGCAGGCCGCCACCACAAAGAAACCGGAAAAAGAAACAGAAGAGAGAGTAGGGGTCAGTACGGATTTTGGAGCCACTGTGAATAGTTATTATGAAGAATTGAACATACAGAGTATCAGTATTAAGTTAAAGTGAAGTTATAAAAAGGCCATGTTAAAGTAATGTGTTGTCAGCACTGTTTTAAAGTGCTCTACTGTATCAGCCTGGCGAATTCCTATTGGCAGGCTATTCCAGATTTTAGATGCTTAGCAGCAGAAGGCCGCCTCACCACTTCTTTTAAGTTTAGCTTTTGGAATTATAAGGAGACACTCATTTGAAGATCTAAGGTTACGATTTGGAATATAACGTGTCAGACATTCCGATATATAAGATGGAGCGAGATTATTTAAGGCTTTATAAACCATAAGCAGTATTTTAAAGTCATTCCTGAATGACACAGGCAACCAGTGTAGTGACATCAAAACTGGAGAAATGTGTTCGGATTTTCTTTTCCTAGTTAGGATTCTAGCAGCTGCATTCTGCAATAGTTGCAAACGATTTATGTCTTTTTTGGGTAGTCCTGAGAGGAGTGTGTTACAGTAATCTAGTCTCACAAATGCGTGAATTAATTTCTCAGCATCTTTCAATGATATAAGAGGTCTAACTTTTGCTATGTTTCTTAAGTGAAAAAATGCTGTCCTAGTGGTCTGATGAATATGCGATTTAAAATTCAGATTACAGTCAACAGTTACCCCTAAGTTTTTTACTTCCGTCTTAACTTTTAATTCTAGTGTATCAAGTTTATTTCTGATAACCTCATCTAATCCATTATTGCCAATTACTAAAATTTCAGTTTTCTCTTTATTTAGTTTGAGAAAATTACTATTCATCCATTCAGAAATACCAGTAAGACATTGTGTTAGTGAATCGAGAGAGTCGGAGTCATCAGGTGCTATTGATAAGTACAGCTGTGTGTCATCAGCATAGCTGTGGTAGCTCACGTTGTAACCTGAGATAATCTGACCTAACGGAAGCATGTAGATTGAGAAAAGCAGCGGACCCAGGATAGAGCCTTGTGGAACACCATATAGAATATCAAGTGTCTTTGAATTGTGATTACCACAACTAACAAAGAATTTTCTACCTGCCAGGTAGGATTCAAACCAATTTAAGACACTGACAGAGAGGCCCACCCATTGACTAAGGCAGTCTTAAGACAGTCTGGGAAGACCTCTGTATCAAATGACAAGTTTATATGTCAAGAATACTATCAATTAGCATGCCCAATACTTCTTTGAAAAAACTTGTTGGTATTGGGTCAAAGATGCAGGTGGAGGGTCTCAGTTGAGAAATTATTTTATATAAATCAGGCAAATCTATCCTGGTGAAAGAATTTAATTTGTTTATAATAGAGTACTGGGGTTTAAGAGGTGTGTTTGGGAGATATACTATATTATTTCAATATCATTAATTTTTTGATTGAAAAAATGCAGCAATAGCCTCACAAGTTCCACTGGAAGTATTCTGGAGGCATTCCATTGAGACTCTGTGATTACTAGCATTGTTATTTATAATTCTAGAGTAATAGCAGTGCCCCACAAGATGGACTGTGTTATTGTATTTTGTTATTTTAACCTTTAACCTGGATAGTTAGTTTAGTTTTTCTCCATTTACGCTCAGCTCTCCGGCATGTTCTCTTTAAATCAGACACTTTTTGGGTTTTCCGTGGTATAACAGTGCTAGAAGATTTTTTAACTGTCTTTTCAGGTGCAATTATGTCAGCAGCAGCTCTCACCTTAGTATTAAATTTTTCCACCTTACTATTTACATTATTCTTGCTATTGTAGTTAGCACTACAAATGGAGGTTGCCTAGAATTGTGGACTAAGCCCCGGACACAGACAGGCAGACATGTTGAATTCACCACCACACGTTTATTCACAGTTCTATTTACAAAGCCCATAAAGTGCCACACAACCCACTTTACCCCAAAGTCCAGGCCTTTCACACTCTTGCCTCACTCTTCAGACCGCCTCCACTCTCTTCTCCAAGCTTAGTCCTCTCCTCACCCGACTCTAGCCGTGAAAGAAGGGAGGCTGCCCCTTTTATAGTCACCCGGATGTGCTCCAGGTGTTTCAGTGTGGCGGAAGTGCTGGCTGAGGTGCAGGGCCCCAAAGGCAGCAGGGCACCCACTGGCGGCGACCACGGGCCCCTACAGGGTTGAGCGTCCAAGCTCTCTACCCGTGGTCCCCAAAGTAACCAGGATGATCGCCCCCTCGTAGTCTGGAGGAGGTGCAAGCCCTCCTCCGGTCCTCCTGCGTCCCCACATTGTAATGTGACTGCTCTTGACACAGTGGCTTCCCTTAAAAC
The DNA here is from genome assembly GCF_016835505.1 of Polypterus senegalus. NCBI lineage: Eukaryota > Metazoa > Chordata > Cladistia > Polypteriformes > Polypteridae > Polypterus > Polypterus senegalus. Next base: position 227,714,777 of record NC_053157.1, on the reverse strand, counting down.
AAAAGTGATCAAAGCACATAGAAACTCTCCCTGGTTTAATTAAAACACTCAAGATCTTAAATTAGAGTGTTGAAAGCTGGAGTGCAGATGGAGAATAACAAAGCTACATGTCTTTCAAATTGCATGGACAGAGAGTGTTAAAAAATATAAAAAAGCTCTCTTTAAAGCTCGCTCAGAATACTATTCTACAATAATAGATAGAAATAATAAAAATCCTTGGGTACTGTTTAGAACAGTTGCTAAATTAATAAATGGGAATTCAGATCTACAGTGAAAAATACCAAAAGATATTAGCAGTACAGACTTTATGAACTTCTTCAATGAGAAAATTAAAAATATAAGATCCCAGATCTCAGCATCACAATATAAACTGCATACTAGCTTAGCAGACCCTGCCTCATATTGCATTCAGCACTTTAGTAATTTTAATCCTGTAACTGAGCAGGAAGTCTTAACTTTTATTTCTAAAATGAAACCCACTACTTGTTCCCTAGATCCAGTGCCAATGGATGTTCTTGCAGCACCTATTCTAAACATTATCAATAGTTCATTATTGCATGGCACAGTACCTGATGCACTAAAAGTGTCAGTCATTAAACCATTACTTACAAAGTCAGACCTACAGTGGTGTGAAAAACTATTTGCCCCCTTCCTGATTTCTTATTCTTTTGCATGTTTGTCACACAAAATGTTTCTGATTATCAAACACATTTAACCATTAGTCAAATATAACACAAGTAAACACAAAATGCAGCTTTTAAATGATGTTTTTTATTATTTAGGGAGAAAAAAAAATCCAAACCTTCATGGCCCTGTGTGAAAAAGTAATTGCCCCCTGAACCTAATAACTGGTTGGGCCACCCTTAGCAGCATTAACTGCAATCAAGCGTTTGTGATAACTTGCAATGAGTCTTTTACAGCGCTCTGGAGGAATTTTGGCCCACTCATCTTTGCAGAATTGTTGTAATTCAGCTGTATTTGAGGGTTTTCTAGCATGAACCGCCTTTTTAAGGTCATGCCATAGCATCTCAATTGGTTTCAGGTCAGGACTTTGACTAGGCCACTCCAAAGTCTTCATTTTGTTTTTCTTCAGCCATTCAGAGGTGGATTTGCTGGTGTGTTTTGGGTCATTATCCTGTTGCAGCACCCAAGATCGCTTCAGCTTGAGTTGACGAACAGATGGCCGGACATTCTCCTTCAGGATTTTTTGGTAGACAGTAGAATTCATGGTTCCATCTATCACAGCAAGCCTTCCAGGTCCTGAAGCAGTAAAACAACCCCAGACCATCACACTACCACCACCATATTTTACTGTTGGTATGATGTTCTTTTCTGAAATGCTGTGTTCCTTTTACGCCAGATGTAACGGGACATTTGCCTTCCAAAAAGTTCAACTTTTGTCTCATCAGTCCACAAGGTATTTTCCCAAAAGTCTTGGCAATCATTGAGATGTTTCTTAGCAAAATTGAGACAAGCCCTAATGTTCTTTTGCTTAACAGTGGTTTGCGTCTTGGAAATCTGCCATGCAGGCCGTTTTTGCCCAGTCTCTTTCTTATAGTGTAGTCGTGAACACTGACCTGAATTGAGGCAAGTGAGGCCTGCAGTTCTTTAGACGTTTTCCTGGGGTCTTTTGTGACCTCTCGGATGAGTCGTCTCTGCGCTCTTGGGGTAATTTTGGTCGGCCGGCCACTCCTGGGAAGGTTCACCACAGTTCCATGTTTTTGCCATTTGTGGATAATGGCTCTCACTGTGGTTCGCTGGAGTCCCAAAGCTTTAGAAATGGCTTTATAACCTTTACCAGACTGATAGATCTCAGTTACTTCTGTTCTCATTTGTTCCTGAATTTCTTTGGATCTTGGCATGATGTCTAGCTTTTGAGGTGCTTTTGGTCTACTTCTCTGTGTCAGGCAGCTCCTATTTAAGTGATTTCTTGATTGAAACAGGTGTGGCAGTAATCAGGCCTGGGGGTGGCTACGGAAATTGAACTCAGGTGTGATACACCACAGTTAGGTTATTTTTGAACAAGGGGCAATTACTTTTCACACAGGGCCATGTAGGTTTGGATTTTTTCTCCCTAAATAATAAAAACCATCATTTAAAAACTGCATTTTGTGTTTACTTGTGTTATATTTGACTAATGGTTACATGTGTTTGATGATCAGAAACATTTTGTGTGACAAACATGCAAAAGAATAAGAAATCAGGAAGGGGGCAAATAGTTTTTCACACCACTGTAGACCCACACATATTAAATAATTATAGGCCTATTTCAAATTTACCATTTCTCTCTAAAATACTAGAAAAATGAGTCGTCAATCAGCTTCAGTCACACCTTACGTATTACAATTTATTTGAGAAATTCCAGTCTGGTTTCCGCACTGGTCATAATACGGAAACGGCACTAACTTGAGTTGTAAATGACATTCTGATATCCTCTGATGAAGGACACTCCACTGTAATTATGTTGTTAGACTTAAGTGCAGCATTTGATATCATTGACCATTCTATTTTACTGCACAGGCTAGAAAATCATGTTGGGCTTACAGACACTGTGCTCTCTGGGTTTAGTTCTTATTTATCAAATCGATTCAAATATGTACAGAGATATGCTGACAGTATTCCATCATTATACACAAAACTAAAATATGGTGTCCCACAGGGCTCAGTACTGGGGCCTTTACTGTTTTCACTTTACATGCTTCCACTGGGATCTCTCATTAGAAAACATAATGTTAATTTTCACTAAATGCAGATGACACCCAATTATACCTTTCATTTAGATTAAGTGAAGTTTCTCCAATGTTGTCTTTAATTAGTTGTGTTAGTGAATTAAAGGAGTGGATGGATGAGAACTACTTGTCTTTAAACACAGATAAAACAGAGATGTTAATTGTTGGATGGAATGACGCTGATAACAACAATATTTTGTCATTATTTAACTCAGTTGGAATCCCAATTAATTTTACTGAATTAGCCCGCAATCTAGGAGTGATCTTTGACTCTAGCATGTCATTTAAAGCATATTACAAAGTTGTCCAAATCATGTTTCTTCCATCTTAAAAATGTTGGGAAATTAAGGCACTATCTAAATAAACAGGATTCTGAGAAATTAATTCATGCATTTACTTCTAGTAGGATTGACTACTGCAATTGCATTGGATGTTCAAACTGTTCTTTATAAAGCCTCCAGTTAATCCAAAATGCTGCTGCAAGAATTATTACAAGAACAAGAAAATACGAACACATAATTCCGGTTCTTAAATCCTTACACTGGCTCCCGTTAAGTTTAGGGCATACTTCAAAATCCTCCTATTAACATATAAAGCATTAAATGGCCAAGGTCCGGCTTACTTGTCTGAACTTATCATGACTTACAAACCAGAGCACACATTAAGATCTCAAGATGCCGGTCTGCTTATGATTCCAAGGATTAATAAAATAACAGTGGGATGTCAAGCTTTTAGTTACAGAGCCCCTAAACTATGGAATGGTCTGCCTGCTACTATAAAAGATGTCCCTTCTGTCTCAGCTTTTAAATCCCTGCTGAAGGCTCACTACTTCAGTTTAGCATATCCTGACTAGAGCTGCTGATTAACTGTACATACTGCATCTCTGTTGTTAGTCATTAGCACTATAACATAAGTAACATGATCATTATAATTTGTCACTAATCCTCACCTATTCTGTTTCTATTCTCAGTACTCAAATGTGGCACTTGGTGCCACGGCCCACCTGCCAAGTTGTTTTGCCTGCCTAAAGTAAAGTCATCCCTGATGGAGGATCACAGGAATCGTGGGGTATAGGGGTCCTTTTATCGGATTGGCTGGCCCAGCGCTGTTTCAGCTGTGGAATGGCCAAATGGGGGAGACAGCTTGATGGCTGAGGTCTTCAGGACTCTAAACAAATCCAAATCATATTATGTGATATCATCTACTGTTAAATTCTGCTCCGTACTTGTAAAATTTCTGTTTTTATACTGTATTGAGGATTTGTTCTGTTCTGTACATTGTATTGACCCCCTTCTTTTTGATACCCACTGCATGCCCAACCTACCTGGAAAGGGGTCTCTCTTTGAACTGCCTTTCCCAAGGTTTCTTCCATTTTTTCCCGACAAGGGTTTTTTTATGGGAGTTTTTCCTTGTCTTCTTAGAGAGTCAAGGCTGGAAGGCTGTCAAAAGGCAGGGCCTGTTAAAGCACATTGCGGAACTTCTTGTGTGATTTTGGGCTATACAAAAATAAACTGTATTTTATTATATTGTATAAATTGGAGGCAAACCATATCTTTGTTGGATCGACAAGTGTATTTTATATGCCACACTTTGCCAGTTCTATTTAATCTAATGAGACTCTTTAGCATGGCTGTCCCCCTCACAAATGATACAACATTATTCTGAGCTGCAGTCCTGGTAACAATGCCATTACTTTTAGATCACCATCAACAGATGTTCCAGTTGTAGTTGTTGTACTATGTATTTATATTAATGAGGTGAGAGGAAATCACATAAGATACACCCAAAAGTGTTCAGGAAGTAAAATGATCATTGTCCAGTGGAATTTTGCAGTTACAGAGTGAAATGGGCATTTACAGCAACAACACCATTTATTGTTACAATTTTTGAAATTGATATTTGAAGATGATTGTAAAAAGATCAGCACTGCCACTGAATATACTTTTTGTTTTTAACTTTTATTTTTTGAAAGCACTTCTGCACAATGATAGCTTACTTTTTTATCTGCTGGAGGTCCACTAATCTTCATGAATCATCTCACACCGATACGCTTTATTTAACACTACAAATAGTAATGTATATTTACAGTCTTGCTTTGACGTTAGGCAGATACAGCATCACTAAAGTTGCTGTCTGTTTTTTTTTGGCTCCAAGCAAACCATAGGACTTAACATCATGTCTGGCACAAGATGGACAGGAATTCTTTAGAGTGTCTACTTAAACACCATGCACTGTTCAGTGAGCAGGTTTTGTTTTACATGCCTGTCAATTCCAGAGATAAACTTTGCTTTCATTTGGCTTTTTAATACCAGCCCAATCATAAGCATTATCTTGCAAAGCTGACTTTGAAAGTTTAGGCCAACTTTAAACTGTCATCTGTTAGACCGGAACTTAATTTTCACACTTCTCAGTATCTTTTTAACACTATCGTCTTGTGTGTTGGCTGAATGTTTATTAATTGTACACTGTAGGATCACATGACTGTTGGCTAAGATGGATGTTTCTTTCCTGTACTCGAATCCCCAACTTTAGTTTTTATGCTCCATTTTTTAATTTCATATCACTGTACAACAGAACCTCTTATGTGGCAAACTTAACATTCAGAGGCTATTTCACAAAAATATGAGCATCACTATAAAACATACAAGGTACTAATGATGGCCCAGAAATCAGAAACTGACCTGAAGGAGCTCCAACTCTGACATCTCATTTGAACCAATCCATTCCTGAAGCTGCATGCGAAATGAAGTGCAATGGTTCCATGGCATCCATAACTGATATTATTAGTTTCTGATCCTCAGCTTCTATAAATCTATTAATACAGAGGAAAATTTTGGAAGATAATTTTTGGACTTATCTAGTCTTTTTGCAACAACACACTGCAAGCATTATTAGCCTTTCCAACAAGGCTGCATATGAAAATCTCATGAGATTTCTTGTATGACAACATCAAATGTGGTTTCCTACTCTTGCTTTAAAGAAAGCAGAAGTTATGCCCACTCACCACATACATTCAAATTTCACCATTATGTCTAAGGTTAGGTTAGGCACAGTGGCATAGTGGGTAGCACTGCTGCCTCACAGTTAGGAGACCCAGGTTCATTTCCTGGGTGTGGAGTTTGCATGTTCCCATGTCTGTGTGGGTTTCCTCCCACAGTCCAAAGACATGTAGGATAAGTGCATTGGCGATTCTTAATTTTCCCTAGTGTGGGTGTGCGCGCCCTGTGGTGGGCTGGCACCCTGCTTGGAGTTTGTTTCCTGCCTGGTGCCCTGTGTTGGCTGGGATTGGCTCCAGCAGACCCCCGTGACCCTGTAGTTAGGATATAGAGGGTTGAATAATGGATGGATGGATGTCTAAGTTAGACACCTTCTTGTAATGCTGCATTTATTTCTTGATTAAACCAGCTCACCTACTTGTCTAGTTCTATTATTACTTAAAATGGCTGCTTTAAGATAATGTCTGAGGTTTGCAGCATATCTCTATAAGCTACCTGAAGGAAGGTCACATCAGACTCAGCCTTGATATTTGTTCTGTTGTCCATTATTGTTAGTCAAATATGGACTTGATTTTATATTTTTGTGTTTTTATTTGCTGTTATGATGCATCAACCAGAATTTATTTGGTTATGGTAATGTCTTACATTCACTCCCTGTTGTCATCTGCTCTTCATTATATCACTATTTACTTCAAAGGATCATTTACCCTCTTTAAGTCATAAACCGTGTCTTGGTGAACTTTTGAACTGTTCAAAGTTTGGAAAAGATGCGCTTCCTGTATTGACATTTTATTTCTCTATATATATTATTATATAATAATAAATATAATCATATTTTTAATAATAAATGAATATTTTTAAACATTTTACTTTGGTCCTAGTTAGTTAGTTAGTTAGTTAGTTTATTCCTAATGATTTTTATAGTTCCTCATCTTAGTTCATTTTTGGCAATTTTTTGTCGGGACACAAAAGATATTTTGAACATTTTAAGCAAAGAATTCTCTTTATGCCTGCATAGGCCTAAGCTGGCCAATGAAGTAATGGGGTCAGGATGTTTTCGGTGTGGCCTTTTCTAGTTTAGCTTAGAGAGAACCTTGGCTAGTTTTATGGGTCTTTTAGAGACCTCACATCTTGTTTGCTGTTAGAGTACACTTGATTCATAACACTGGCTGACATACATACACGGGGGTCATTTAATAAGTTTGGCAAAGTTGGTGCCACAATGAATTTGGTATGTCTGTAGCATGTCGCCGGGCCCTTGCCTGGCCAGGATGCCTCCACACCGGAAAGACTGGGGAGCAAGTGTGGCCAGAGCGTTACCTCCCCGGGATGCTAAATGGCAGCCCCCCTGGGTTTCAGCAGTGCCTTGGACTCGCGTAGGGCTTCATGGGAGTTGGACTTTGGTGCAGTCCTGTTGGGATCTACAGGAGCTGCTAGGGCATGCTGCAGCAGGATCTGCTCAGTCCTTTTGGGCAGTGCTTCTGCCACACCTGCTTGTGAGACTGTGCTGTACTTGTGGGAAATGGGAGAAAATAAGTGTGTGCCTTGAACTTGTGTCCCACGCTTGTCTGTGTCGGTTTCAGGAGGCGGTGCCAGCCTGGGTGGTCCACATAACACAGCTAGCAAGTGTCACTCCTCAAACTAGGAAAGGCCAAATTTCAGCCAGAAGTGACGCATTGTTTACATTATACAGATGTTTGAAATAAGCATTGTAGCAGTTGCTACAAAAATGGAAAGAAATGAGTTCTGTGAAGTGACATTTTTATTTAAGGAAGTGGATGGCTGCCAGATCAAAGCAGAAATGGATGAAGTTCATGGTAGCTCTGATCCAGTGTTGAAGACTGTAAATTTCTGGATAAAAGAGTTTAAATATGGCCAAACATGCACTGAAGACGAAGCACGCTTTGGATGCCCAGTTGAGGTAACCACAACAGATATTGTTGATAAACTCCATGGTACCGTCACTGAATACCACCAAGCGAAAATGTAGGCTGGGAAGGTGATGGCCACTGCTTTTTGGGATTCCCAAGGAATCATCCAGGTCGACAAAGCGATGAGCTTTATGAGTTGATGCTCCAGAGTGACATCTGCTCGCTCCTGAATTTGGCCTGTAGATTGGAAGGGGCACAAGCCAAGTGGAGGCATTGGAGTTACTCTAGTTTGGTTTGTACTCCTGTACAACCGCTGGGGAGGACCCTCCGACCAACAACCCTTGCAGAAGGAGTTTTTGGGAAATGCTGCAGATAAGACTGACCACAGATGCTTCTGCTATGACCAGGACATCTGCCTATAGATAGATGCGAGTGCTTTCGGTTTGGGGGCAGTGCTCTCTCAGTGTTTTGATACAGAGGAACATCCCATCACATTTCTGTGCAAGAAATTACTTCCCAGGGATCGTAACTACTCGACCATCGAGAAAGAATGTTGAGCTATTAAGTGGGCGGTGGTGGCGCTCCTTACGCATTTGTCCGAGCCTGGCTTTGGCTACAAGTGTGAACAAAGCTGGGGGTGGGGATGTGAAATTATTGAGACCCAGACAAGTCCCCAACTGTGCTATGTGCCAACAGTCTGTTAAAGGAGTAAGTAGGGTGAAATGACACCTTTTACTGGCTAACTAAATAGATTACAAATGCAAGTTTTCGATGCAGCTAAGACCCCTTCATCAGGCAAGGTGTAACCAAGGTGTGACACTCTGTTAACAAAGGCAGGGACCAGTTGTTTGCTTCCAGTGAAACTGCAAGCTCACAGGCTCCCCGTGCAACATACAGGTATCTGTTGCCCCCTGGAAGATGTGGGGAACATTTAAAACAGGCTGCTGGCCTTGCTGTGCATTCACTTTCTACTTTTTCCATTTGTATATGAAGTCTTTCGATTGCTTTTATCTGAGAAGGTAGTGACTGCAAGATGATGACAGCGTCACTGCATGCATGTTGTGTTTTTTCTGAGTGTTGAAGGGACAGTTTGCATTTGGATAACTTTGAGATAACAATAAAACTTTTTTTAGAAATCAAGATTCATCTTCTTCTTCTTCTTCTCTCTCTCTCTATATATATATAAAGTAATCTTTCGTTTTGGCTTTGGCTATGAATGTTCCTCGGAGTTTGCACTTGGTTTCTTGGCTTTTAGGTGGAGCTACTCCACTGACAAATGAACATTGTTCTGCTCTTTTTAAACTTACTTATACTAGTAAATTTAATTAATTTCCTGTCAAAGACATAGATTATTACTTTTTATATTTCATTAGGCATACCATATTTATAAAGTATTCAGACTTTTTACAACATAACTGTAGAACTGCCCAGAATTCAGTATTTTTACCTAAAAAATTAAGCAATGTACTTTATATCCATTCAAATTAAATATTCCCAGGCCAGTACAAAGTATTTGCTTATACTTTAACAGTAGGAATTCTGATTTTAAAAGGTACAAACAATGGCCAACTAGAACAAAGGATGGGTTTCTCAGCAAATTAATCACAACAAATAAAGATGACAATTGACTTTATTCATGTTTTTATAGGCTTCGTGATACCTGCTGAAATATGTGAATAAAAAGTTTCTTCATACAAGCTTTTATCAAGATTATTTTGAAAATTCAGAATCTGCATATTTAAAATCTAAAATCTATGATACAGCATGCATGCCTCAACTGGGCTAATATTGCAACTCTCTCTCCGTCAACTGCTCCCCATCTTCTATAAATCTTAAAGAATGTATTTCTGCCTCACTATACCAATGCTTCATTATAGATTTGATTGGAGATCTTTACTGTCACATACACTGGGAGAGCATAATGAATTCCTTGTGCAACAGATGTGGTGATGTAGAAATAAATACAGTAAATAAATAAGAGTAGAAGAAGATAAATGGCATTAAAAAAATAAATAAATACAGTAAATAAGAGTGTAAAAAATGTAACATACAAAAACCCAGGTGGGTAAAGTATGCAGTGCAGGGTTACTGGGAGTCCAGTGACACTATGGCGTAAGGGAAGAAGCCGTCCCTGAATCCTTAGGAGTGTTTGGTGAGGCTCTGGTATCACTTTTCAGAAAGCACAAGTGAAAACAAGGGATGAGCTAGGTTGCTGTCTTTAGAGATGATGGATGCAGCTCTCCTTAGACATCTTGTTGAGTAGGTAATATGAAGCTGTAGACGGTCAGCCACAATTATTTTAGAAGCTATATGGATCTTTGTCCTTTGGAGGAGTTTGTTATCCTGGCAAGTGATATTACCAAACCACACCATAATGGTCCAGGTACTTTCCATAGTAAAGCAGTAACAGTTCACTAGTATTTTGGTTCTCACCCTAAAGCTCTTTAGCCTCCTTGAGAAAAAAGCCTTTTTCAGTATGATATCTTGAAAGTCAGCCAGTGATGTGGACACTCAGAAACCTAAAGCTGCAAACTGTCTTCACCTGGGAGATGATGTGGAGTGGAACATGAATGTCTTTGTTCTTTGTCAACAATGATTTTCTTTGTTTTCTTGACATTCAAGGAAAAGTTGTTAATGCACCATGCTGTAGGTCCTTTATCTGCCTCCTGTAGGACACCTTATCATTGTTGCTGATGAGGTCAATCACAGTGATGTCGTCCGTGAACTTGATAATGCTGTTGCCCTTATGTTTTCCTACACATTAATAGGTGAATAGATTGTACAGCAGTGGGCTGAAGCAGCATCCTTGCAAAAAGCCAATGTTGGTGAACAGCATGGAGGAGTTATTTTTGCCAATCCTGTCTAACTGGGGTCTATTTTTCGGCAAGTCAAACACCCAGCCACAGATGGAGCTGCTCACATCAAGGTCTTTGAACTTTAGAAACAGGTTAGAGGGCACAATTATGTTGAATGCAGAGCTATAATCAATGAACAGCATCCTGACATAGAAGTTCTTCCTTTCCAGATGTCCCAGAGCAGTGTGCATGGTGAAGGAGACTGCAACATCCACAGATATGATACACTGGTATGCAAACCACTAGCTGAACCAATTGATCCAAATCAATCAGAATTCAGGGGCATGGACAGTGAAAAGAACTCCTGTCAGCTGATATTGGAAAATGTTATCATGTATACTCTGGTTTAGCACAGATTAACCATGGAAACCAGAATTCATACCTGTTGTCCAGTGAGAGAGACTCTCAACCTGCATCTTGAAACGATATATAACAGGCAATTTAATAACTTGTGATAAAAGTTGTGATTTTGTATACATTTATTTATTAGAACAAAGGAGAATTTAAAACTGTTGCTCAAAAGAAGTTCTATGAGGTTGTAGATTGGAGTCATTGGAGTTTTGTAACTGCGTGAACAGTCCAAATCACATTACCATCTTGGACCTAATAAGTTTAAGGGTATGCAGTATGCAGCACTCAATATCCTCAAAATCATTATTTTCTCAAAATGTGCAGGGCAATACAAGGTTTCAATTCCCAAGTCTCCCCAAACCATTCTAAGCTGCCTGAGCTAACTTATCAATGTCTCTGCCTTCAGTGTCAGAATAATGGATGGGACTTAAAACAGTGGGGGTAAGCCACATTCATATCAAGTCAAGTCATATTGGGGAGCATGCACTGGTGCAATGCATTGCTGCACACACTACACGGCGAAACAACTCGGGATCCCAGTTTGCAACTCCCCAGGCAGACACGCGGTCCACCCTCTGGAAATTACCCTTTATCTGCCGCAGCCAGGTGTTATGTGGGCGACCCCTTGGCCTGGTACAGCCACTCAGGTCCCCAACAATGAGGATCTCACGATCACCATCGGGGAAAGGAGCCACGTGGCCATAGTGCCATAACTGATGCTCCCTCACAATGCAGGTAATGTGCCACATTCGGGACTCCATGAGCAACCGCTCATTCGACACAAAGTCAAACCAACGGTACCCAAGTATTTTCCAGAGAGACACAGTACCAAAGGAGTCCAGTCTTCGTCTCAGGTCACTGGATAGCGTCCATGTCTCGCAACCATATAGCAAGACAGGAATCACCAGGACTCTAAAGACTTGGACCTTCGTACTTTTGCATAGATATCGGGAGAGCCACACACCCCTTTCCAGCGACCTCATGACACCCCATGCTCACCCAATCCATCTACTGACTTCACAGAAAGAGTCACCAGAGACATGGATGTCACTGCCAAGGTAAGTAAACCTCTCAACAAGGTCAACACTCTCTCCAGAAACAGACACACTGCCGATGGCTGTGCCCAAGAGGTCATTAAAGGCCTGGATCTTGGTTTTTATCCAGGACACTTGCAAGCCCAGACACTCAGACTCCTCACTCAGTCTCTCGAGCATCCTGATCAGAGCCTCCATTGACTCAGCGAAGATCACAGCATTGTCAGCAAAGTCAAGATCTGTGAATCTTTCTTCACCAACAGATGCCCCACAGCCGCTGGACCCCACGACCTTGCCCAACACCTAGTCCATACAAACATTGAACAGAGTAGGAGCAAGAACACATCGCTGATGAACCCCAGAATCAACTGGAAAAAACACAGAGGTCCTGCCTCCACTCTGCATAGCACTCACAGTACCAGTGTACAGGCCAGCCATAATATCCAGCAACCTCGAGGGGATCCCACGGACCCTCAGGATGCTCCACAGGGCAGCTCGATCAACTGAGTCTGCATATGACATAAAAAAATCGTGACAGCTTTTAATTTTGTAGAGTGTTTCCTAGTGCAAAAAAATAATACCACTTTGATTTAAAAGAACCACTAACAATGTCTGGCACTTGTAGTCTAACTTGGTGGACTTTCAAAGTGGAGGATGTAAAGAAAAAAGGACATTCTAGGGGAGGCCTGAAAGTGGAAATCATGTAGGAACTGGATGTAACGGCAAGCAATTCTACAGTTTTATTTTGCTAGCTGGTAGATTCAGGAGTTACATTCCTTATAGACCTTTGTTTAACTTATTCTCACAACTGTCATCCTTTTAGATTAGATTAAATTAGATTAGATAGACCTTCTGAAGTACTTCTTATCACACAGTGGTGTAATGAGCCTGTAGCTAAAAGTGCTCCAAGAGAGTGCAAGTTTTTCATGCTTTTTTTCATTTGCAAGAAGCAGATCATAGACAGTTTTTATATAATACCTGACAAATAATACAAAGAGTAAAGGATGTAATACTCCAGACTGAGAGGGCCTGTTGGATGTTTGCTGACTGGCCGGCCAACTACAAGCGTTACCTGGTAGGTAACCACCCATATAATCAGGTTGTGAACAGACTTGTGGATATAATACTCCTATCTGCACCCTGTCAAGTTAGAAAACCAGCCGCTGTGGTGCAATGTCGGCAAGGGGAAACAAAGGTGCGTACAACTGATGAGCCCCAATTAGGGAGAAACATGATGGGTGCTCAGAATGAAACTGCCTCAAGATGTCTGAACTTCCATGTCATATGGGTTCCATGCAGGAAGAGGCGGGTCCAGGAGGCAAGACAATGAAAATGACGTCAGTGGTGGAATGTCGGTTAATCTAATGTTCTGTAGAGGGAGGTACAGTGGAACCTCGGTTCACGACCATAATTTGAGCCAAAACTCTGGTCGTAAACCGATTTGTTTGTGAACCGAAGTAATTTCCCCATTAGGATTGTATGTAAATACAATTAATCCGTTCCAGACCGTACGAACTGTATGTAAATCTATATTTTTTTAAAGATTTTTAAGCACAAATATAGTTAATCATACCATAGAATGCACAGCATAATAGTAAACTAAATGTAAAAACATTGAATAACACTGAGAAAACCTTGAACAACAGAGAAAACTAACATTGCAAGAGTTTGCGCTATAGCGCTACGAACTGCTCACTAAAAACACTTTTTTTAATGTTTTAAGCACAGGGGAAAAAATGAACATTTGAAAAATCCATAATTTAATAAACCTCCAAGAAAAGTAACATTGCAACAATGCACGCTACGAACCGATCGCTGTAAACAGAAGTGAAGTGGAGGTTAAAATCCAATAGAAAAAAGTCTTCATTAAATAAAATGAGGTTAAAACAAACTTTTTGGTCGTAAACCGATTTGTACGTGTTCCGAGACGTTTGTGAACCGAGGTTCCACTGTAGCGAGAAGTGTCAACCCCTGGCAGGGTACTGCTATCACCAGAGCTCTTAAGGTGTCTCCCATGCACAGGTGTATGTCAATAAACAGTATATAGATATAGATATGTATATATACAGTATCTCAGAAAAGTGAGTACACCTCTCACATTTTTGTAAATATCCACCAGCTCCATGATGTCATCATGGAGGAGTGGAAGAGGATTCCAGTGGCAACCTGTGAAACTCTAGTAATCTCCACGTCCAAGAGAGTTAAGGCAGTGCTAGAAAATAATGGTGGCCACACAAAATACTGGCACAATATGAACATTTTTCACTTAGGGGTGGGCTCACTTTTGCTGCCAGCGGTTTAGACATTAATGGCTGTGTGTTGAGTTATTTTGAGAGGACAGCAAATTTACACTGTTATACAAGCTGTACACTGACTACTTTACATTGTATCAAAGTGTCACATCTTCAGTGTTGTTCCATGAAAAGATATAATAAAATATTTACAAAAATGTGAGGGGTGTATTCACTTTTGTGAGATACTGTACTCTTTAATCAGGATGGAAAACTGCTTCATGGTAAACTACAAAACTAAATAAAACAAATAAAAGAAAGATTACATCTAATTATTAAATGGCAAAATCAAATAGACTGATTGGAATGGTTTGGTCAAGAAGGTAGTATGAAATCTAAAGCAAAGACTAAGCACCTGTGAAAGAAGAAAGCGAAGAAGCACAAATTATGGATTTGCTTGTTTCCTTTTGGGTAGTGAGCCCTATCTACAGGGTATTTTGTGCCCAGAATTCTTTGCCCATACCAGCTTAAACCCTGATAAATGTAAGAGACATTTAGAAACAAGGCATCCCACATACCCTGAAAAAAAAAATTATAATAATTCTTTCAATGTAAGAACCATTACAAGGACCTTACAATGGGAAAATCCGATCTAAAGAAACAATTTTTGTTTAAGCACATACACTCACCTAAAGGATTATTAGGAACACCATACTAATACGGTGTTTGACCCCCTTTCGCCTTCAGAACTGCCTTCATTCTACGTGGCATTGATTCAACAAGGTGCTGAAAGCATTCTTTACAAATGTTGACCCATATTGATAGGATAGCATCTTGCAGTTGATGGAGATTTGTGGGATGCGCATCCAGGGCACAAAGCTCCCGTTCCACCACATTCCAAAGATGCTCTATTGGGTTGAGATCTGGTGACTGTGGGGCCATTTTAGTACAGTGAACTCATTGTCATGTTCAAGAAACCAATTTGAAATGATTCGAGCTTTGTGACATGGTGCATTATCCTGCTGGAAGTAGCCATCAGAGGATGGGTACATGGTGGTCATGAAGGGATGGACATGGTCAGAAACAATGCTCAGGTAGCCCATGGCATTTAACCGATGCCCAATTGGCACTAAGGGGCCTAACGTGTGCCAAGAAAACATCCCCCACACCATTACACCACCACCACCAGCCTGCACAGTGGTAACAAGGCATGATGGATCCATGTTCTCATTCTGTTTACGCCAAATTCTGACTCTACCATTTGAATGTCTCAACAGAAATCGAGACTCATCAGACCAGGCAACATTTTTCCAGTCTTCAACTGTCCAATTTTGGTGAGCTTGTGCAAATTGTAGCCTCTTTTTCCTATTTGTAGTGGAGATGAGTGGTACCCGGTGGGGTCTTCTACTGTTGTAGCCCATCCACCTCAAGGTTGTGCGTGTTGTGGCTTCACAAATGCTTTGCTGCATACCTCAGTTGTAACGAGTGGTTATTTCAGTCAAAGTTGCTCTTCTATCAGCTTGAATCAGTCGGCCCATTCTCCTCTGACCTCTAGCATCAACAAGGTATTTTCACCCACAGGACTGCCGCATACTGGATGTTTTTGCCTTTTCACACCATTCTCTGTAAACCCTAGAAATGGTTGTGCGTGAAAATCCCAGTAACTGAGCAGATTGTGAAATACTCAGACCAGCCTGTCTGGCACCAACAACCATGCCACGCTCAAAATTGCTTAAATCACCTTTCTTTCCCATTCTGACATTCAGTTTGGAGTTCAGGAGATTGTCTTGACCAGGACCACACCCCTAAATGCATTGAAGCAACTGCCATGTGATTGGTTGATTAGATAATTGCATTAATGAGAAATTGAACAGGTGTTCCTAATAATCCTTTAGGTGAGTGTATAGTTTAGTTGCCAAGTGTGGAAAACTTTACAGAACTTTTGAAAGTTTCAGTCATCCAGCTTCTGTTGCAATGAGTAACATGTGCATGGTTATACTTTTAATTGTCACCTGAAAAACAAATGGCCTGTTCTGTGATACTGCTGCATAATGCAAGATTACTTGATTAAATGAGTTTTGCAGAGTGAAACATTCACACTCCAGTTAGATGAACCAACTGATAGAGGTGGGTCAGCTGAGCTCCTTGTATTTGCGAAGTAGTGCTTTGATAAATTTCTAGTCATGCACTTGTTACAAGATCGCACATTCAATTTGATGCACCAGTTGTGTCTAACTGTCCAAATTGGAGATGAGTTCCTAAAATATAAATATATGATATTTATGCATCCTCCTTCTACAACATACTCTCATGTTATTCCTCCTCTGAGTGTCTTAAAATCGTGTGGCTTTATAGAGCGTGCAAAGTGAAAAACATCTTGTTTAAGTTTGTGCTTGACAGTTTCATCAGTGATATTACAGTTGCTCGCTTGATTCTTTCATACTATTATGTTATTTTTCCCCACAGTCGTGGGGCACCTGATTGGTTTTATTTATCCCTTCTTATTGTTTCAAACTCAGCCTTTAAATTAGACAAACTAGACAATGAAAAAAAGGAAGAAGACTTATGACAGAAGAGCAGCAGTTGTCAAATCTAAAGCAGAGTTTTGTTAATGTTCTAATTTCCACTTTTTGGAAAAACAATGGAAACCATTAAATAAAAATCAAGCAGTCTATTGATGATGCCTCTTCACAATAAATAGACTATTATTATGACACAGTCATATAAACAATCTGTACTGCTGCCAGATAAGACACTGCAGGGTATCACCTCGGTTTGCCTTCAACCACCCTATACCACCCTGATGTCAGTCTTTTTGGTCACACCAGTAAAGGCCAGTAGAGAAACAGAGAGAGAGAGAAAGAGAAAGCTATTACTTCCTCTTTGGTTCATCTACTTAGCAGACAGAAGCAGACATGGAGATGGACACCATGTATGCCTCACTGGACAAACCTACTGAAGACTATTATAACAGAGCAGCGCCAACAAAGGTCAGGAAAGCAGGATACCAAGAGGGTAAGTGCTGAGGATTTTTGTTATAGTATTACTGAAATATTTTTTAAGAACATAAAAGAAATGTTTAGGTTTTATTAACACGGTCACTCAACGCAGCAGTTTAAGGTGAAGGTCAGATTTAAATCTCCTTATAATGTCATATTCAGCTCTCTAATTGCACATCATGTCTGCCTCTTTATCAGGGCATGTGAAGCTAAGCTGACCAGTTGCTGACTACATTCTCTTGTATGATTAACAAGACTTTATGATATTCCAGTCTTGATCCCTGACTGTGAGGATGCTTTTTTTCTGATGTTTGTATTGTTACGTTATTGCATAGATGGCCTCTGAAATAAGACAAATGTCTTTGTTTTGATAAACTTTCCATTTTAAACTCATCCATTTACAAATCCACATTGCATGTCTAGTTCATTTTTACAAGTCCAGCTAAAACTTTAAGAGGATGTGAACTAAGATGACTCAAGTGTCCACTTCCTAAATCTGCTGCAAGAGATGTCTGCCTCTCACGCAAATAATCATAATGTAAAGAATATTTTTTTTCTCTTGTAAAGATTAACATTCATTTGCTGCACTGAATGTAAAGGGATTCTTAATTATTTCAAAGTGCTTCCATTTTCTCCCTGGCATATGTGATTGCAAATATTAGGACCAAAGCTCAGCTCAGTTTATATACTGTAGTGCTCCTTGGTAGAGACAGACTCAAAAGTGCCTACACAGATCACAGCATATACAGCATTATGGAAATATAAAAAAGAGAAAAGCGTAATAAAGAACAACAGACATCTATTTAAAATCAGATGGAAAACTGTGCATATCATCAAGATCACCCTTACTAAAATGAAATAAGTTGCAATATACACAAAAATATGAGGACATATTTTTCGATATAATGAAACATATCAGTAGTTCAAATATATATGAAATATAAGGATAAACAAATTTTCCTTAATATATTGTAATAAGGGTGGCATGGTGGCGCAGTGGTGGCAATAGTTTCTGGGGAGGGTTAGCTACTGTCGGCAGCTTGCTCCAGAATTTGCTCTATTGACTCAGCCACTTTACTATCTGTGTAAACCATCTGCACCTGAACCTCTTGACTGGAGTCAAGTGGTTGAGGATTCCTTTTCACTGTTAAAACAGCATTTAACTGACATGCCATCATTACACTAAGCAGTTTATCTTGTTTGTTCACGAGACTCAAAGTTTTTCATAATCAGTATTAACTCAGAAACACGGCACTCACCATTGGTCATTAGCATATTTTTTGAAAAGGTTCGATCCTATTGCAGCTGCTTTCCCTCCCAGTCTAAGAGCAGTGGCAATAACAACAACATTTATTTATATAGCACATTTTCATACAAATAAATGTAGCTCAAAGTGCTTTACATAATGAAGAATAGAAAAATAAAAGACACAGTAAGAAAATAAAATAAGCCAACATTAATTATCATAGAATAAGAGTAAGGTCCGATGGCCGGGGTGGACAGAAAAAAAAAAAAAACTCCAGACGGCTGGAGAAAAAAATAAAATCTGTAGGGATTCCAGACCATGAGACCGCCCAGTCCCCTCTGGGCAATCTACCTAACATAAATGAAACAGTCCTCATTGTATTTAGGGTTCTCACAGAACGACTTGATGATGATGGTCACGTAGACTTCTGGATTTTATTCCATCAATGTTGGAGCATCATGATGCTTTGAGTAGGTGGTGGTGGCGCAGGCCGCCACCACAAAGAAACCGGAAAAAGAAACAGAAAAGAGAGCAGGGGTCAGTACGGATTTTAGAGCTACCATGAATAGTTATTATGATGAATTGAACATACAGATTATCAGGATTAAGTTAAAGTGAAGTTATGAGAAGGCCATGTTAAAGTAATGTGTTGTCAGCAGTGTTTTAAAGTGCTCCACTGTATCAGCCTGGTGAATTCCTATTGGCAGGCTATTCCAGATTTTAGGTGCATAGCAGCAGAAGGCCGCCTCACCACTTCTTTTAAGTTTAGCTTTTGGAATTCTAAGGAGACACTCATTTGAGGATCTGAGGTTACGATTTGGAATATAAGGTGTCAGACATTCCGATATATAAGATGGGGTGAGATTATTTAAGGCTTTGTAAACCATAAGCAGAATTTTAAAGTCAATCCTGAATGACACAGGCAACCAGTGTAGTGACATCAAAACTGGAGAAATGTGTTCGGATTTTCTTTTCCTAGTTAGGATTCTAGCAGCTGCATTCTGCACTCGTTGCAAATGATTTATGTCTTTTTTGGGTAGTCCTGAGAGGAGTGCGTTACCGTAATCAAGGCGACTGAAAACAAACGTGTGAACTAATTTCTCAGCATCTTTCAGTGATATAAGCAGTCTAACTTTTGTCTTAAGTAAAAAAATGCTGTCCTAGTGATCTGATGAATATGAGATTTAAAATGCAGATTACAGTCAACAGTTACCCCAAAGTTTTTTACTTCCGTCTTAACTTTTAATCCTAATGCATCAAGTTTATTTCTGATAACCTCATTTAATCCATTATTGCCAATCACTAAAATTTCAGTTTTCTCTTTATTTAGTTTGAGAAAATTACTATTCATCCATTCAGAAATACCAGTAAGACATTGTGTTAGTGAATCGAGAGAGTCGGAGTCATCAGCTGCTATTGATAAGTACATCTGTGTGTCATCAGCATAGCTGTGGTAGCTCACGTTGTAACCTGAGATAATCTGACCTAACGGAAGCATATACTGTAGATTGAGAAGAGCAGCGGACCCAGGATGGAGCCTTGTGGAATACCATATAGAATATCAGAGGCTGTGTCTGCAGTCTTGCCGTTGGCAATAACTGTGTTGTTTATGTACTGCATTCAGTATCTACACTGCTCAACAAATCAGCAATGTAGCGTTTCACTATGGCCCGGCTAACTAATACGAATTACTGAACACACCATACATCCATATTCAAAGGTGTATTCTATTAAATCCGGCAACCCTGTTACCAACTGCTGAGGACCCCCGCTTTGTGCACATTGAAATGGATTTTGCTGAATTGCCTAAACATATGGGTCGGGGGTATTTTCTTGTGATTGTAGATATGTTCACTAGGTGTGCAGAGGCTATACCTTGTAAAAAGGTGGATTCTGTTTCTGTTGCAAAGTTTTTATTGAAAGAACGAATTCCAACGTTTGGGGTCCTAAGAATGATTTCATTGATGGGACTCATTTTCTGAACCATGTGATAAAAAGACATTTGCAAGGGATTACAACTCAGACATCATTTGAATTGTTCCTACCACAGGAACACAGGAGTCGACAGCAATGGATGAATGTAAACAGGACAACACAAGACTAGTCGATTACTCTTCTCTTAGCGACTAAATATCTCAGATAAAAACCTTTATCAATTAGACAGACATTCACTGAACTAGAGAGCCTTCAAACACTTCTCAAACACACCAAGGTAATCAGCGGTTTGGATGAAATTAGGACGTTTCTTCCACTATCTAGGGGCTAAACATGAAAAGAGTTTAGAATGAAAAATTGACAACATGCAGAGGTGGTGTCGCCAGACACCATTCACTAGCACACTTGACTGCATAGGACCTCATTAAGTGTCTTCATATACCAAAATGACTATTTAGTGGACAGGTATCAAGGATTTCAATGAATCCAATTTGTGCTGCTATTGGGAGCCAATGTACTGCAGATTTAGAAACTTCTTAAAAGAAAATATAATATGGAATTGCCAATGTAAAGAAATGAATATCTAGGAGATTTCAAATATTGTGGGCAGCATGGTGTTGCAGTGGTACAGCTGCTGCCTTGTAGTAAGGAGACCTGGGTTCGCTTCCTGGGTCCTCCCTGCGTGGAGTTTGCATGTTCTCCCCATGTCTGGGGGGCTGTCAAAAGGCAGGGCCTGTTAAAGCCCATTGCGGCACTTCCTGTGTGATTTTGGGCTATACAAAAATAAACTGTATTGTATTGTATTGTATTGTCTGCGTGGGTTTCCTCTGGGTGCTCCAATTTCCTCCCACAGTCCAAAGATATTAGAACATTAGAACACTCTAGACGTGAACAGGCCATTCAGAACAACAAAGCTCGCCAGTTCTATCCACTTATTTCTTCCAAGAAAACATCTAGTCGAGTTTTGAAAGTCCCTAACGTCTTACTGTCTACCACACTACTTGGTAGCTTATTCCAAGTGTCTATCATTCCTTGTGTAAAGATACAGGTTAGGTGTATTGGCAATTCTAAATTGTGTGTGTGTGTGTGTGACCTGCGATGGGCTGGCGCCCTGCCTGGGGATTTCTTCCTGCTTTGTGCCCTATGCTATCTGGGATGTGTTAGAATATAGAGGATTGGATAATGGATGGATGGATTTTAATTATTGTATATGATTACAGCATATTGTTGCTACTAAAAGTATTACTATGATCTTTTTTCTTTGCAAGCATCACCAAGTATTTAAATCATTCACTTACTTTTACAACTAAAAGACCTTCAAGAAAGATGCGGCTGTGGTGTAGTGGTAACATCAAGTGCTTTGTATTTCAGGGGCTGTGTTTTGATCCCAACATAATGTGTGAAAGTTGGCTTGAAAAATTAACTTTTCTTTCTTAAAAGGATAGTAAGCAAGTAAGCATTTTAAAAGTAAAATAGTAAAAATCATGCAGCCTTTGTTTATTTTTTTAATTTTTGCTCTCTTTTTGAAATTAAAGTCTTTCTCTCCAGTCTGACCAACTTCCTGCACCACTGATACCTGGCATCAGCACAATCGGATATAACACTTCATTGCATTAAAGACCAGTAGTAAAACACTTGTGATCAGATCACTCTAACCACATTCAGAGGTTGTCAGAAATAGGGAGAGTCACTTCTTCTTTTTAATGCATGCACTGTACAAAATGTTGTCATGCCAGCTAGGGATGTGCAGGTGCACCTACTTGCTCCCAGTACCACAAGCGGCAGATGCTTAGAAGGGGTCAGGTTAAAAGTTCAACTCTTGCCATATGACGAAGGTATGATGTTAAATGTGTATGGTCTTCTTCCTTTTTAACTTATTCATTGCTAGTGACTTGGTTTATTTATTCCATTCACTAGTGATTTTATTCTTTACTTTTTCAGCACCATACAATTTAAATACTGTCACTGACTGTTCCAGGTAGGCCTCATTTTGTGCTAAAAGCCTCATGTCTGCTTTGCTCCAAATTATGTTCATCAGTAATCTCAAAGTCAAATTCACAAAGCAAGTTCAGGCTATTAGAAAAACTCTTATTAACATGTACATGGAGCGACCCAGGGCCACAAAAGTGACAAATGAACTGAATTACAGCTGTTGATTACATTTCTTAAATCCAATTGTTAATTACAGAAGTACAGGATTAGTTTTATTTACATGTCCTTGGAAGATACTTTTAATCAACAGGATTCTGCTACCTTAGATTATACTTATTCTCTTACCAATACTTGTCCTTGTGCTAAAGTAGCAGCACGACTGAATCACAGATCAAAAGGCTTTAATTAAAATAAGAATGCTAAAGGCAAAAGCCCTCAGATACCAGAAACAGAACTCCTTCAGTATAATCAATACAGCATGTAATCACATAGTGAAAATCATATTTAAAGGTAAAAATCAACTCTAACAATCCCCCCCATTTTGTTCTTCTAGAACAACAACAATCAATAAGCAGTTGATTCAGGTACATTTATATTAGCAATAAGCAGTTCAAGTGATAAGGCAACAAGTCTGGAGGGGAAGCAGAAGAGTCTTCCATAATGTTGTTGCATGGTACATGTAAAAATACAGAAGCACAAAAGAATAGCAATGACAAAAGTTATTAAAGCAACAAATGAGGCTTTTCACCAAGCCAGGCAAAAAGAAAGACAATCAGGAAACCAGTCAGTAGTCGGGAGCAAAGAACTGGATCACCTGCATGGAAAATCTTATAGGGCAGGTCAGATATATTGTGAGAAGTGTCCAGAAAGCAGGTGCAACATTTCCGTCCTAAAACTTTGCTGGTGCTTCTCTCAGCTGCCAAAAGCATATCCAGAGCCATTTGAATTTGCAAAGTTATAGCAAGAGAAAGTTCTTGAAGGGCCTCAGAGGTGAGATTAACCACCAGCTCTCAGCCAGTTCATTTATTTGTGACAAGGCTGTAGGCGCAAAACTGTGAGGCAGAAAAATTGCTCAATACTACATGCCATCACTGAACAGAGTCATCTGAGGAACTGAAATGAAGGTACGTTTAACCTGTGTTAACCCAAAGTGGAACAGAACATGAACAAACAGTTAAATCAAGTAGTACATACATAGGACAAGTAACACAACTCACACCAGTGTGAAGGCAGGTGCATGTAAGCTCGTTGGCCATAGACAAAGCAGGGGTTGTTAGGTGCCTCAGGTCTGTTGGTGAGCATAGCTAGGACCTGAACCCCCCACAAGTGTAAGGATCTATGTGGGCAGTTCTGAGTTTTCCCTACAGCAGTGTAGGTGGAAGAACAAGTCCTCATAAAACAGTATTCCGGTTATACACCTTTAAAAGTGAAGAAATAGTGTGGCTTAATGAAATTGGTAAAGGTGACATTTTTTAACTGAGGGAAAACATAAGTTTTGGAGAGATCCATAATCTAATTAAGAAAAAGAAAATAGTTCAGTGTAGTTTATGCAGATTAAAATTGTCTCTCTGGTATGATATGAGAAAAGAAAATGCCAGGTGGAAATGTTACCATCCACTGTTAAATAGTCTTATTGATAAATAAACCAGCAGGATTGATTATACACTGGCTCACCATAAGTGAGAGAGAGCTCTGGTGACATTATAATGGATGGTTCCGTTAAAATTGAACAGAGTCCGCAGACCTGTGTTTTGAGGACTCTGGAAATGCTGAGCAGCTATAGCAGAGTGAAGCATTCAGCTTATACACCCACACATGGGAGAAGACATGGAGAGCGTTAATGCCATGTATTCCACGCTCATGCAAGTGGTGGAGATTTGGTTCAGATGTGGCATTAAGAACACTGAAAATGTTTCATATACACCAGGAAAATAAAGTGATCCCTATGTAACTGAAAAAGCTTATTGCAAAGATGATTTTTGTTGTGCCTTTGCTGGGTGACCATTTACACACCTAAGTATAACGCTTTGAACGAAAGGTAGTTCTTTTTGCATTATGCTACTTTATGATTTGTAATTATTGATTAATTATATAAAGTGCTCTACAAAATGTTTAGGACAAAGACATTTTTTCTTGATTTACCCCTCTGCTCCACACTTTAAACTTATAAGCCAGCAATTCAGACATGAAGTGCATATTGCATACATTTCGATCACACTATGTAGAAATAACAAACACTTTTTATACATAGTTCCCCCAATTCGGGGCACCATAATGTTTGGTACGATTGGTGTCACAGTTGTTTGTCTTTCAGCGCTTCATTAGTGCAGTCATAAGATAGTTTGGCCTGCTTCTACACTTTGGAGTCTGTAGTTACCTTTGCTCAACATGAGGACAAGAGTTGTGCCAATGAAAGTCAAAGAAGCCATTATGAGGCTGAAAAACATGAATAAAACTATTGCTGACATTAGTAAAAGCTTAGGATGTCTGTCTGGAATATCATTAAGAAGAAAGAACACACTAGTGAGCTCAGTAATCGTAAAGTGACTGGTCGGTCAAGGAGGACCACCACTGCTAATGACAGAAGAATCCTCACTATGGTAAAGAAAAAGCCCCAAATGCCTGTCTGACAGATCAGAAACAGTCTTCAGGAGGTAGAGATGTGTAGATGTGTTTGAGATGACTATCTGCAGAAGACTTCATGAACAGAAATACAGAGCCACAAAACAAAAAAAAAAATTTAAAAGAGCATGGAAAAAGGTGTTGTGTACAGACAAGACAAAGATGAACCTGTATCAAAGTATGGTGAGAAAAACGAATGGTCCAACAGCCAAAGCATACCAAATATTGCAAATACTTAGAACTGGTCCAGTCAGTGGATTCAACCCTATGGAGTCCATGTGCGATATACATTGCCGTATTATGATTGACCTTCCCTTATGCAATTAGCTTTTTGCTTTAAGGGAGCTTGTAATTGTGATTCATTATCTCTTTCATACTTAAATATGAGTACAAATAATGACATTTGACATATTGCTGTTAAGCAATTATCACACTCAGTATTCTCTATGTTTGTATGGAAAGGACTTGAACCCTTGTCTGCTCTAGGGGGACTTTAACCCCCATATTTGACTTCTGCATACTTGTACTCTGGGACTTTAACCCCAAGAGAAAAAGGGCGCAATCCAAAACTGGGGACCTGAATTTGAGTTCAGGAGCGACTTGAGGCCTACCTTTCTCCATTTGTGTTTCCTATTACTGCTGGCTTTCCATTATACGAGTTAATCTTAAATACTAAAGTGCATGATGGCCCCCAAAAGCCATCCTTCAGCTTATGTCAACCTGGAATTTCCCGCAAGGGTGAAGGCCTCCAAATGTTATCATTCTATTTTACCTTCTTCATATCCTCCTTATCCATTTTTCAGTACTTTGAAGCCTTGTGTCAGACTATGATTCCTCAGGTGTCAAAGCAGCCACAGACTTTAACCATGTCAGAGACTTTAACTACTGTTCCTCTTCCTGGGACTTGGGCAGGCACCTTCGCCCCCATTATGAGCCAGCTCAATTTTTTTCAATTTAACGTCATATTTACTTAATATAGGGAGAGGGCCCTGTTAGCCTCTTGTCTTCTGTATCTGTGGGATTTGGATAAACACAAGACAGTTCTCCCCAATACCTTTCTTTTCTACCCGAGATGACACCATCAACTTTTTTAACTCATCTGTATGTCATGCTTTACACTTTCTCTGTTTTTCTACCCTCTGCCCTGCAATACTTTCTCATTTTCCTTCTGTTCTATTATAGGCAGCAGGAATTCTAAGTGATCCAGATCAAATACTCTTAACATATATCCCAGTGGGGAGTTCAGTACTAGGGCTGCACGGTGGCGCAGTGGTAGCACTGCTGCCTCATAGTTAGGACCCCTGGGTTCACATCCCGGGTCCTCCCTGTGTGGAGTTTGTATGTTCTCCCTGTGTCTGTGTGGGTTTCCTCTGGGTGCTCAAGTTTCCTCTCATAGTCCAAGGACATGCAGGTTAGGTGCATTGGTGATCCTAAATTGTCCCTAGTGTGGGCTAGGTGTATGTGAGTGCGCCCTGCCTGAAGTTTGTTTCCTGCCTTGCGCCCTGTGTTGGCTGGGATTGGCTCCAGCAGATTCCCATGACCTTGTAGTTAGGATATAGTGGGTTGGATGGATGGATTCAGTACTATAGCTGAAGGAGATGGGCACTTGCCCATCCTGGAAGGGCTCTTACAGGTCATTCAGCATTTGATCTCAGCCTTCCCAGTCACCACATTAAATTGACAGAAAACACTGCCTGACCTTATCATGGGTCATGGGTGAGTGGGTGCGGCTTGCGGCTTATCAAGTAAAATTCACAAAACCAGTTTAGGATGTGAAAAATACTTCAATTGACACTGAGCCATCCTGTACCATGAAAAATATGACTGAATTACAGCTATTAATTATGTAATTAGTTTAAATTCTTATTTCCTTGAAATTTAGTGTTAAACAAACCCTCGGAATGAGGATTATACTTGTTTTTTCATTAATACTTGTCTTTGTGGCAAAGTAGCAGCGGGACTGGGTCACAGATCAAAAAGCTTTATTTAAAATGCTTCCTAAGAGTGCTAATGGCAATAGCTAACAATTAACAGAAAAAGAAGTCATTCAGTATAATTAATATATAATCACAGTGAAAATCATATGTATCAGTAAAGCTCAACACTAAGGGCTAACACCTTATGATAACACATGGACATGCCACCCCACCTATATCTGACCACATCGCGTCCCACGTTCCTCCCTGAGGACTGGCTTGCTCTTCTTTTAACTTGGGCATAGCACCATCATTATGTCTGCCTAATTGGTTTACAAATGATGTCTTGGTTTATGCATTATGTTCATTTTAACGTGACACTCTCTCTTTAAAATATGACAGTGAACTTCACAGAAGGACAGTCCAAAAATGCTACTTTACAAAAATCATTCAGTTTTGTATTCACCCAGCTTGGTGGACATACTGTGTTCTGTTTGTGATTAAGTGAATTCTTAAATTAAATCTCATCAACATAGAAGCAAAAACAAAGTAATAATAATAATAATAATAATAATAATAATAATAATAATAATAATAATAGTAAGTTTATTGATACACAGTTGAACTTGGCTAAAATAACTTTAAAAAAACTGAACAAAATGTGTCAGTCATAGATTCTCTCCATTTAGCATTAAAATGTTGGTAACAGTGTTACCTAATTGGTCATTAGAGGTGGTTGTGATGTGTCCTGACATTATACCCAGATCAGTTTTTTATATGGATGTTGAATCTTTTAAACTTCATTCTTAAGTCATTTTCAGAAGGTGACAATGAACTACTTGTGTGATATTGCTGAAACTAACGAGAAAAATTTTGTTGCAATTATCACTACTGGAAGAAGAAATGCGAATGCAATTTGATACTGTATGTCTTTTGTATGAATTTGTAAAACGCCTCTGACTTTCATTGTTTGCTTCACTAAGACACATTTGTACTTTGAAAATTTCTATTCTTTATTTAAGATACTAATTTTCCGTAACATTTTCTAGTCTGAATGCATTCATCACATCCTAGATGCATAATGGATGCAGCTATTCATGTTTTTCAGCTTATCCAGGCTTTGACTTTTACATACTTTGCTTTCTTTACTGTGTCATCAATGGGCGCTAAGGCCAATTATAAGAACTGCAGCCTTCGCTGACATATATTGAGATCTTGCTTTTTTTTTTTTTTTAATATTGTGAATATAGGTTGCATTGTGGTGCACTGGCTAACTCTGCACCTTCTTAGTTTTAGTGACCTTGATTTTTTTTTTCTTTGAGTTGTCGTTGGGTATCAACCGTCTATCACCCAAAGATGAGTATATTCTTTTAACTGTATCTACTAACTTATCTGGTATGAATAAGTTTCTGCAAAAATATCAATGTTCATCCCATCCAGGTCTGGTCCCTTCTTACTATTCAGCATTTACAAGACTCCAACTCACCTTATGCCTATATTGAAATAAACAGGTTGAAGAGATGGATAAACTGTCATCAATGACTGCTTTCTACAATATGGTTATTCGCAGAAGGACAATCAGGAGAGTAATACTTGCAATAGTGTAAATGTTTTTTAACTTTCTGTAGACATCAGCCGGTAACACTGTTGGGGTTGAATCTGACTTGACTAATAACATTTTAGCAGGTGGGTGTTGTTTAACTGCTACATACTTTCTATTTTTTCTCCCAACAGCACCAGTGCTTTCTGCTAATGTGAATAAGACAGCCAGCTGGTTCAAAGCACTGCTCTTCTTATGTTTTTTGCTGGTACCTGCACTTGTTGGTCTTGCTGTGTATCGTAAGTATTGCTGCAACTGTGAGGTGTGTGGTGTGTATCTGTGGTGTTTTCTTGTTTGCTGCAAGAATCACAAACTTAGAAGATGGCCTTATTTTCAGCCTCATGCTAAATGTCTTCCTTTTTTATTCTACAACTCTTCTTCCCTAGGAGCTTCTAGGAAATGTACAGTAGTTCATGTAACATCACACCATATTTTGCTTAACTGTATAGAGGAAGTATTTATATGGGTGACACATGAATATGGGGAGTTTTGTCAGAGAAGAAGAAAGAATTTTTGTAATTGATATTGACCTTTATTGAATACTCACTGTCTCCCGCGGCTTCACCAACGTAGCAATGATACAGGATAAACTTTAAAAATCAATAAAAAAAAAAAATGGAATTCTGGCAAAGCAGAAGGTAGGTATGCTCCAACGTCAAACGTTTGTACTGTATCTTATCGTGTTCAGCTCTGACAGGAGAGCATCCCCCGAATTGGGAGAAAAGCATGATATCTCTGGCAATCAGCAGGTTCCCTGTAAAACACAAGTAGCTCTGATCTCTCCCTCAAAAACATCAAATGTGACTCCTTAACAATCTCTAGATGATAATGTCAGTTAAACAAACAGGTATTGCTAGCTAAGCAGAGGCAAGGTACGCTCCAAAACGTGGTGAGAGGTAGACCGATATGAATGGAGGGGGCGTGTGAGTGAGGAGGGGCATACCGACATGCCCCCCACACCCCCACCACACTTGGCCTGCAGCAACTCTCTCGGATTTGCACAAATAAATTGTTACCGCTAGCGAACAATGATACTTAGAGCAAAATCAGCCGGAATGTTGAAGCAAATTATACAAAAAAACCCAATCTAAATCCGTTAAGTAGTTCTTTCGTGAAAAGCGGACAGACAGACATTGGATTTTATATATATGTGTAGATATAAGAAATATGCTTTCACCTCTACAGTCCAATAGACCCATCCCACATGTTTCATCAGATGTTCTTTGTGCAAATTGCTCTGAATTGTAGAATGATGTACAGATACACCATCTGCAGATCTTTGGAGGTGATCTGTGGGTTGTCTGTAACCATTCTCACAATCTTGCACATATGCCACTCCTGTATTTTTCTTGGCCTGTCAGACCTGCTGGGTTTAACAGCAACTGTGCCTGTGGCCTTCCATTTCCTGATTCCATTCCTTACAGTTGAAACTGACAGTTTAAACCTCTGAGATAGCTTTTTGTAGCCTTCCCCTAAACTCTTTTGAGAGTTGCTTTGAGTATCCCATGCTGTCTGTCACTCTTCAGAAGAGAGTCAAAGGGAAGCACAGCTTGCAATTGACCACCTTAAATACGTTTTATCATGATTGGACACACCTGTCTATGAAGTTCAAGGCTTAATGAGCTAATCCAACCAATTGGGTGTTGCAAGTAATCAGTATTGAGTAGTTACATGCATTCAAATCAGCAAAATTACAAGGGTACCCAAATTTTTGCACAGACAGTTTTTCACATTTATATTAATTTCTTACAACTAAATATTACTTCACTAAAAATATTTGTTCAGAAAACACCCTAGTACCCAGATGTTCCTAGGAAATAAAAGACATACCTCTGATATATTTTTTTGTTGAAAGTAGAGTAAATTATTATGCAGGCTGAGAGAGGGGTTCCCAAACTTTTTCATATGGCTGTATATTTATATAAAATAATTAGTGGTATAAATTATTAAATTCTTAGTTTATAGTTCCTTTCCCAGCAGTGACAATTACTGGACATTTTACAAACTAATCAGGTGTTTTGGCTCACAGTACAAGTGGATGTTCAGAACACTTATAGAGAACAACTATTCAAATTCCAGAAGGCCTGGAATAGGTAGGATGGTCAGTTGGTTGAAATTAGCAGAACTGTGACTCTGGATTTTGTAAATGACCATGGACATCTAGGTGGTTTATTTTCTTCAGAACTGATCTCAATTGTTAAATGGTCATGTCTTTGGTTCCATGAATAAGATAAGAATTGGTAGATTAAAAAATTGCATAAAGATGGAATATGAGAAAATGGAGAGATATCATTGTCATAATTCAAGCCGAGGTCAAGATAGGAAACCAAAATACGCCAAAATTACAAAGCCCAATTCCAAAACCGAAACAGAATTTCCTAAATACTGGGACATCTTTTGCCTTAAGAACAGAAAGCTCTATTGCATATTGTGTTTTGAATTTATACACAAATCTGGATACTCTCAACTGCATGTCAACATCCTTTATACAAGCAGGAAGATGACATTCAAATCCTCACTTAAAGGAGTAATGTGTTAGCACGAGCCAAAATTACTAACAACAGAAACCCTGGAAATGATGGTGCCCAAGTAAACCAAATCATATTGTGAAAAAATTACAAATTTTAAGAAAACAAAACAAAATCAAAATATAACAATAGAAATTAATTCAGCATGGATTAGAATAAAAACAAAATCAATAAAAAAGGGAATAATTACAAGGGTGTTGTTACATAACATAAAAAATCCAGAAAGCATAATAGTATGTGCTTGGTGGAATTTCTGTCAATATTACTTTGTTTGCTTTGTATGTGTTACGGAAGATAGAAGATGTTCTTGATATGTCAAAAAGAAAGGAAAACAAGTAACGTTCTGCCCAAATTGACCTTCCAAGTCAGTATTTGCCCCATCTAATGGTGGATTGGTTTGAATATTTACCCACCAAAATAACACCCAGTTCTCTCCTTCTCTCACCTCCTTTACAACAAGGCCTCTAGCCTCTTCCTTCTATTAATCAAGTCTTTGCCAGTGCATAACATTACAAGTCAAAGCTCAGCTCTACACCAGGTAGAAGAGAATTATAAGCAAATAGTAATTTCAGGGAATATTCCAGGAATAGTTTCTGAGGTCAGAGGTACTTGTGTGTACTCATGGGACCGTACTTTGAGATCATCCTCAAACAGTATCATGTGTTATTATAGTTTTCAAATCAGCTAATCTGTTAAATGGTCAAGTAAGCCCCATATGACCTGCCTACTCCAGTAGGTAGCACATTGCCACTGGCATTGGCATAAATGTAGCCACTGAACTGTCATTAGAACTCCTCTAGTGTCCTGAACAATTAGAAGTTGCCTGTAGTTCAGGTTTTGACCGGGTTTTCCTTTAAACTATAGACACAGATCTCCATAGAAATGTGGTTTAAATACAGTATATGAATGCTATTTGTTATGTACTTTACTATTGGTGTACAGTATTTTATTTATAAATTAAGATAAACACTCTGAGCCTACACTTGGTGAAATGTGATTTGAAAGGTCAAAATAAAAATGAAAGGCCTGGAATGTTACGGAGTTAAATGATTTAGAAAATTGTCTACAGTCACGTAAAAAAGCAAATACAAAGCATGGAAATCGTTGACTTTTTCAACATATTTGAACTGGCAAATAGTAGACCTTTGTGTAAAAAGTATGTGCAGATAACAATGAAAAACACAAGGAAATGTACTTATTTTTTCAACAAAAATAAGATGTAAATGTCTACAGGGTAAAACACAAGTCCACCCTTGGCCTCAGAAGCTGTCACTGCCCCATTTAGCACAAATTACTTCTTGTAGGCATTTTGTTTAACTGTCTGACATTCTCTGACATTGACCCAGAAAATTTTGACCACTCCTCCATGCAAAATTCCTCCAACTGCAAGATGTTTGTGGGTTTTCTTGCATGCACTTGTTGTATCAGATCTCCCCCCAGCAATTAAATGGGATTCAAATCAGTGGCTTGGACTAGGCCAGTCCATAGCCTTACATTTCTACCTTTTGAGCCATTTGCTAGCATGCTTCATATTTATTATTGTGAACCTTTGGACAGATGGCCTCATATTCTCCCAAAGCACACTTTCATATAATGATGAAATCATAGTGTAGTCAATGACTGCAAGCTGTCTAGGCCTGAGGCAGCAAAGGAACCCCAAACCGTAACATTTCAACTACTACCCTTCATAGTTGACATAAGCTTCTTCTCCTGAAATGCTGTCTTTGGATTGCACCAAACATATTTACTGTTACTGTGGATAGACAACTTTATCTTTGATTCATCTGTCCAGCTCAAAGACGTGGTCTTTGCCTCAGTGTTTAATGCCAAACTGTAGTCGTGCTCTAATGTTCATTTTGGACAGCAAAGGCTTTCTTGGCGCAGAGGTCAAATTTCTGTAATCTCTCACTGATTGTAGATACATGCACTTTGACACAAAACATCTGCAAGAATTTTATGGGGTTCTTGAAGATTTTCTTTCAGTATCAAATCGTCAAATCTTTGGCTGAATTTTCTGGAACAGCCCATCCTGGACAATTTAACAGTCTACTTGTAGGTGATTTTCCTTATAGTGGAATGACTGATTTCAAATAATTTGACAATCATTTTAAATCTCTTGCCAGACTCGTGGGCATGCACAGTCTTCTTTCTGAGGGCCTTAGAGAGCTCTTTTGATCTTGTCATTAAGGCACTGCGCATGTTGATATTAATGAATCAGCAGATCCTGTCCTGTTGAAGAAAGAGCTTTCTTCATTTTTAAAGAAGTCATTCATGGAGATCAGATAAGAATGCAGAGCCATTCTTTATTTGCACATATATACGCACAAATGGCTCAGTCAATGGAGTGAGCAATTAATCAAACAATTTATTCCCTTTTACATTTTTCTATTACCATTACCTTATCTAACACATCATGTCATCTGACTCTTAATATGCAGAATTATGTCATCATAACTAATCAATTACAGCCACAAGTAACTTTGTATACATGTCGATTTTTCCATTATTCTGAACATCGCTTCATTATTAAGAGTGTCTTATGGCTTTTCCCATTGATCTTATCACAGCTTCACATTAGGGGTGTTTGGGCTTTCTCACTAGATACCCTCACTATTTAAGTGGATGTTCATTACTCATTTACTTCATTTCAACCTTAGTAATTACTTTAGTGGCTCCTCTAAGATGGGTCAGACCTCAACATGCTCCAGCTTTAAGCCACATTTAGTTAGCCCTTTAGTTACCTTCAATCTGTTTCCTTATGTTTTAAAAATTAATTGTTACAACACCATTTAAGTATATACTTACAACAGATTGTAAAAGATTATATATTAACGAAAGATTCCATAACTGGAGATATCTAGTGCTTAAATATGGTGATACATGGAGAGGTGCACTTACTTTTCCCTTGTGAAAAATCCACATCACCTTTACCTGTAGGCACTGTTTGCATGAAGATCTACTGTTTGGCTGTACAAATACAAATTACAATTTCCATGGATCATACACCTAAACCCTTCTTTTAACATAACACAAAGCACTACAATTAAATTAAGACAGATTTTAATATTTCCATTTGTGCTTTTCCACAGATTTCACACACTGTAATAATATGGGTAATGCAGACAACCTCAAGAGAAATAATGTGCTAAGTCAAAGTATGATGTGTCAGAAATGTACAAATTACACTGCCCTGTGGAGAAAGTATGAAGAGCTGAATAAGAATTACAGTAGTCTTCAGATGCAGTATGATCAGCTCAATGATAGAGTAATGACACTGGATAAAGTCTGTCCTTTAAGAGACATCTCAAAGCATGGTAAGTAATATCCATGGAAATCCTGATTCTTTTACAAATATCTAATGTGTCTTGCTTCTCTTTGGAGAGGCTTTCACTCTAAGGACAATGTGAAAAATATCTGGCCAGCTTCAGTCTGACAGGGCTACAGGTGTCACTGTGTTTTTCCATTACAATAATTCATATTTCCAAGGTACCTTTTACACTTTTAGGTTAAAAACACAGATTGGCTCATCTGTCTCATTCTTTTGATGCTCTCTAAATTTCCATGTCAAGACGTGTGCAAAAAGTAAATCTGACCCTATGCTCGGGTGTCATCTTTACTTCCTCACATTTCTTTTCTTTTGTCTTTCACAGGTCAGACTTGTTCTTTGTGTCCAAAAAGCTGGTTACTCTTCACCTGCAAGTGTTATTTTTTCTCCACTGATCAATTCAATTGGAATGACAGTCAAGAGAACTGCATCTCAAAGGGGGGACACCTGGTTATTATACAGAGCAAGGAGGAGCAGGTACTGTCTTCATCATGGTGGTAGGCTAATGAAAAACTAAGGAGAATTAAAAAGGGGACAATATAAGACTAGGGTAAGGAGGAGGAGCAGAGAAGAAGGTAAATTAGATGTGCAGGATGTCACATAGTAAATAAACATTTCATTGCACTACAAAGTTTTTGCTTCTTGAACACTGTTCGGTGTTTCTTATAGAATTTTGGGCACTGATCACGAATATCACATCAAAATTTACCCATCATGTTTCAGGGAAATCTTCAATTTTGTCATGATTTTTTCTTATATTTGTATCCAAACATTTTTGTTCCCGTAAGTGACTTATCAACAACGGTTTGTGCAGCCTTGGCATGTCCAGGCATGAAATCAGGCCAGGTTGGAAGCTGTTCTGTGGAAGTTGACATCCTGGGCAGGTCTGAACGAGCTTGACGCTGTCCCAGCATGCTATAAAGGTAGCTTGCATACACCGATCCTACTCATTTGGTTACTATAGAGTCAGTGTGTATGTATAGTATCAGTATAGTAAAGTATAGTATCTGCAGCAATATAACAGTAAGTAAGCTTGATATGTCTTGTCATACATTCTGCTATATCTGTGGTGAATATACACTTGCGCCTCAGAAACTTTGGATGACTGCTCTTGTGAAGAAAGCTTATCATCTGTATTTCAGCTGTAAAATTGGTGATCAAGACAAGGAATGGGCACCTCACATTTGCTGTACGACATGTGCTGTCAGTCTGAGAACCTGGCTCAGAGGCACTCGAAAGACGATGCCGTTTGCTGTTCCGATGATATGACAAGAACTGAAAGACCATGTGACAGACTGTTACTTCTGTTGGACTAATGTGTCTGGTTTCTCTGCCAAAAACAAGAAGTCAATTGAATATCCTAATCTGCCTTCAGCAATGAGACCCATGCCACATGACGACGGTCTTCCAATTCCAAAACCACCAGAGGATTGGACCTTAGACGAACCAGATGAAACTGCAATGCAGGGTACTGACAGTGACAATGACCTGGATTTTGAGAGAGAGATTTGGGTTTTTCAAAAGCAAAAGTCGAGCTGCTGGATTCGAGACGGCATGAATGGTGTTTGCTGTCACTAGGTACGGAAATTTCTGTGTTTCGAGGCCGACATCATGATATAACCAAATTTTTTGCATAAGTCGACAGTCTCTGTTTCTGTTGTGACATTGAAGGATTGTTCTCGGCCTTGGGTTATGATCACAACCCGGAAGTGGCGTCTCTTCATTAATTAGTCAATGTTAAGCCTGAAAGCTGTTCTGCTACACAATGGCAATGTTTATCCTTCAGTACCTGTTGGCTATGCAGCACACATGAAAGAAACATATGAGAATATGGAGCAGTTGCTGAAGCATGTCCAGTATAGCAGGTATAACTGGAATATCTGTAGAGATCTTTAAGTCGTTGCTCTGTTACTAGGACAAAGTACAGTTGTTTCATCTGTGAATGGGACAGCCATGTCAAAGAGTCGCACTATTCTCAACAGAACTGGTCACTCCATAAAAAGTTAGTTCAAGGACAGAAAAATGTGGCACCTGAATCAGTTGTCGACCTGACAAATATATTTTTGCCTCCTCTTCACATGACACTGGGACTCATTTCAAGAATTTCATGAAAGCTCTGAACAAGGAAGGCAAAGGTTTCCGTTATTTAAGACAGCTGTTCCCAAGAATAACTGACGCCAAGATCAAAGAGGGAATTTTTGTTGGCCCCCAGGTCAGACATGTTATGAGTGACAAGCGGTTTGAAGATCTGTTAGTTGCACCAGAAAAAATTGCTTGGAAAGCCTTCAAAAATGTTGTTGACAATTTTCTGGGCAATTACAGAGCCCCAAACTACATTCAGCTGGTAGACAAACTTCTCAAAGCATAGAATACAATGAAGTGCAACATGTCACTCAAGATTAATTTCCTCCACTCACACTTGGACTTCTTCCCCGCAAATCTCGGTGCTGTCAGTGACGAACACGGTGAAAGGTTTCACCAGGACATTGCTACGAAGGAGAAACGATACCATGCAACTGGAATCCGTCAATGCTTGCTGACTACTGTTGGACACTGCAACATGATGCACCAGAAATTGAATACAAAAGAAACTCAGGAGCAAAACACTTTTAATTTTGTTAAATTTAATAGCATATGTGAAGCATAAACGTTACTAAATACATTGTCAGTAAACATATAAATGTCTGTTTCTCAAAGTTCCTACATGATGCTGTAAAACCAAAACTATATTTGTGCATACTTAGTGAAGCAAGACCTTTCAAAAAAATTGTTCTGCAGTGCAATTTAAAGAGTCCTTCTTTTTCTTAGGATTTCTTAACATCATTGGTGAATTCTGAAGGAGGTACTGATAAATCCTACTGGATTGGACTGACGGATCAGGTGACAGAAGGTCACTTTTTATGGGTGGACAACAAACCTTTGGACAAACAAAAGCAGTAAGAAAGTTAATTAAAAATTTTAATCAACAAGTTAGAGGAAAATGGAATTTTATCAGACTGAACTCATTACTGTAGGTGGGTTTTAGGGTTACAATTTTAAGTAAATTCACTACCTCCTCTGTAGGTCCCTTGTCCATGATCCCAGGTTCCGCTTTTAGGTTTCTGGGTTGGAACTCACTCCACTTTCCCCTGACACACACCGACCAACCCTCACTCAGTGATGCAGGAATGATACTCTCCTACCTGACTCCTCTTGACTTGGCAAATTTGAGGGTATGTTGAGGTTCTTTTCTGGTCTGGCTTCCGGTTCCATTAGGAGGCCATCATCCTGCCGACTATGCCACTGTAAAATGAACAGCCTTGACACACACAAAAAGGTTTGGGGCAGCCACCCATATATTGTACCTGGCTGCAAATGGTTCTGGAAATGGCACTCATGTGCATTGAATTGAGTCCTGAAACGAACTGCCATTAAGCAGGAGAGATAGCAGCTTTAAAGGGGCCATAAAGGAAGTGATGTCATCTTGGTGCCGGAAACCGAAAGTGGCATAGTCCTTGGCGTCGGAACCGTAAGTGACACTATTAATGTGGAATCAGACCGGAATTCCCGTGTTTGGTCTGCAGAGATAACAGAATTAGGTTAAGTGTACCCTGCCACCCCATGACCTGGCGTGGAATTATTTTCACATGGTCGATTCAGCTCCCTCCTACTCACACATGTGTGACAACTTAAACTTTGGGTTAGATTTTTGCTACTATGAATATTTGGTTTTACACTGTTGTTCATTCCTTCATTTACATTTCTAATCTGCCCTGTCCTAAACTCCCAACACCTCCCATTCTCTAATTTAAATAATCCTTGACTAACCTAATCACATGACCCCCAACATATTGGTGCCCCTCTGGTTCAGATGTAACACATCATGGCAGAATTGGTCCCAACTGATCCAAAAGCTTTCCCAATTCCTAATAAAACTATACAATTCTACCCTAAACCAAGATTTGAGCCATATATTAAGCCTTCCAATCTCCTCAGTCTTACCTGGACTGGTGCGTGGCACAGGAAAAACTTTGGAGAAAACTACCTAGTCAGTTGTTCTGTGCCTCAACCTGGCACCTAACTCTTTAAATTTGCATTGCAGAATTGACAGACTATCCTCATTTAGGTAATTTGTTCCAACATGGACAATAACAACTGGATCCACCCCCACTTTGGCCACAATCTTCCAGGGGAGTGCCCACCTGTGCACCCATAAGGCAGCACACCGTGTGAGACTCTGTGGCCTGTTGGGGCTCCTCATGCCTGCCTACCACCACAGAATCTTCAGAGACACCATCCAGCTTTACAGGAACCTGAAAACAGTTTTACACTTCCAATTCTGGCGTTGATGCTCCCCAGACAGAGCGCACCCTTTGCCTTGCGCCTTGAGAATGTGACCCATTTCTCTTCACCAGTCTGGTCTGGAGTCTTCTCCCACACCACCTTCGGGGGATCTTGCTAAAGAACACTTGGGTCAGGTCAGTCCATCCCTTATCCAGTTGAGTGATCCTGAGCTTGAGGTGCTGGATTAGCTAGCATCACCTGCAGACACAGCCTTCAAGGTGGACTGACTCCTACAAGCCATTCTCCAAAAAGCTCTACATCCAATAGGACTTGCATTGCACTGGCCTCATTATTACAACTTGACTTTGGATTACTAAAACTGCTCAATCTTTTTTTTAAATGTTAACTAAAAATTTGATTAAAGAAGTGCTACAGTTATTTCACACTTTTTGGCCACCTAAGCTCCTGTAATATTCTCCCTCTCGAATGCCTGCTGTTTGAGGTTAAGTTTACTTTTCTTTATCTGTTTTACTAACTTTGCACCCCTCTTATTCTGTACTTGAAAGCTCTCCACTTACACCATTTGTATTTCTTCATATTCATGAACATCTTACACTGCCGCCCTCTTAATTGCTCTACTTTCCTCTACACAAAAAACTGTTCAGTCTAGTAAACATTTTTACACATTTCTTCCCTCTTACTAAGAAAACCAGTTTACTGAATATTTGTTGCTAGTTGTTTCCTTATTCTCTTTCTTGTTTCTACAGCCGTTTGTGACTGATCAGTGTTTTCTCACTAAATGCCTGTTTACATACTACAGAGTCTTTCTCTTAATCACTTTGAAGTCAGCGTTCTTACGTATGAATGCGTGTGCCCTCACTTTCTGCTAGCATTAATGCTTAACTGTACGAGTGTTATACGGTGCTCTATCCCAATATTCTGTACATGTCTTGACTTTTTTCCCACTAAGGAATCCATGTTACTTTTAACTTTTCATTGCCACAACACCAGTTATTTGCTTAAAGTGTTGCTGGTTTCACCTGCTACTGGTATCAGCTACTGCTAACTGCCTCACATTGTTGATGCTAGTTTTGAATACAAATAACAAGAACAAGTAAAAGTAAATAAAAGTCATTTTTCCAAACCCTTTTAAAAAACCAAAAGGGAAAAAAAAGCTTTTAAAATTCTCACACAGTTCCTTAGCAGCAACCAAAAAACAAATTTTTTAGGAGGAAAATCTGTCTTTTAATTAACTCTTACACCTCAGAACACAAACCTCTCCCACATGCAAAGGTAACATTAGCATGTCAGTACGACTTAGTGTCTAATCAGTACATCTCCATCAGTCAAGGTAGTGTACAACAGATGAGAGTGGACAATGCTTGTCAAATATAGCCATCTCACATGAAAGCGGGAAAAGCTTTATTATTAGAAAATGTTGATAATAGTATATAAATACACGGCTTTCACATCTCTCACAGCGATACCTGGGAAAGACTTGCTGTAGTGAATGGCTTGGTAGCTGAGTGTTAGAGAATGAAAATGATGATGATGATGATGATGATGATGATGATGATGGTGGTGGTGGTGGTGAAAATGGAAATCATCTGAACGAAATACAGACAAGCAATAAATGTGTGACAATACACAATTATAACAGAAATGCTTAGTCAAATAAAAATGTTCATTATGATGGGAAGGATGAATAAAGCTAAAGTCTACACTGTTCATTACTGGATGGAAATGCTGAGTATAAAGTAATCTTTCTAAAATAAACATTGGCTGTTTTGCTGAGAATGATTGAAGTCCTAAAGACCCCTGACTCCCCTTCACCTTCATAGTACTACAAGTACACATTACTTCAGAGGTTTGCTTATGTCACTAATTCAGTTTAAAACCTTAGACCTCTAAAGATTTCATCTTACATGTGGATTGCCTTTGTTAAAAGTATGTTTCATTTGGGGCTTCCAGCCTCCAGTCTGGCACTTGTTTAATTGTCCTTCTCTTGTAGGTTTTGGGCTCAAAGGGAAAGTGATGGCGGAATGGAGCCAAACAACAACATTAATTATGCATATAGTCCTAATGGAGAGAATTGTGTGGCACTGTACAAAACAAAGAGCTATAGTGGCTGGCATGATGTGGAGTGCAGAACATATAAGAAAAGGATCTGTGAAGCAGAACCGTCATCTTTTTGAAGATGTGTCTAAATTACAGATGAGACAAACTGAGTAGGCAGCTTCATTCATTACTTGGAATCAAACACGTTTTCCAGCCATTACTATATTGCCAATAACTTGACCAAAATAATTGGCCTCTGGTATCTGCTCTCTTTTGTCAATTGGGAATTCAAAAACATCTGGAACATGATATTCTAAACAGAAAGAGCCAGAGACTTTTATAGAAGTATAAATGTGACCTAAATGTTAATCATTTAAGGTATTCACGGAAAGATTGCACAAATGGAACCAAAGCACAGGAGAGAAATAATGTTAGATTTAAATTGATTAACTAAATTTGAAAACTTTTATTTTTTTTATAATTACGTGAAAATTATGGTCGAAGACTGGGTTGGGTCTAATTCCACTTTATAGTTAATCAAGATGGTTTCACATTTTACTTTAACACAACAGTAGTTATACACATGCAAATTCACCAGACTTATCAACAAATCATAATTTTATGATGGTGAAGGGCATATATTTTTTTTTATTTGGGACTATTGTGATTGTATTGTATATCCTATGTACCATTTGTTAAATATAAGAGAAGTTGAGAGTTATGCCTCTTTCAACCATTGTAAAATGGTTAAGTGTGAATTTCTAGAGCATTTTCTCCAACTTGTGATTAAGTCATTAGTAGCTTGTAAAGCCTCAAGGTAAGGGTAATACATAGCTAACTAAAATCGGGACACAACTGAATCAGTAAGGATTTTTTTGGGTTGTTTTTACTTTTTCTAATTTAGCCATACAGTATAACAACAACTAAAAACTTTACGTAGTCAAATTACAAATTGGTATTGTAAGGTAAACAAACTTTAAGTGATCAGGCATCCCACCTTGTCATTTGGTTTGTGTATGATTCAGTGACGAAGTGGCTGACTCACAGTGAGAGGAGCAGGATTCATGTCCTGAGTCTTACCTGTGTGAAGTTTACATGTTCTTCCCGTGTCTGCATGAGTTTTCTTTGAGTGCTCCTAAAACATGAAGGTGACATGGATTGGAGATGGAAAACTGGCTCAAGTATGTGTGTGGTTTGTGATTAACCAGTGATGGACTGGTGTCTTGCCAGGGATTATTCGTGTCATGTGCCCTGTGATTGCCCGGGTCCACCCTCGGTGATTCAACTCCGGATTAAGCAGACTTAGACTTTTTTTTTTTTTTTTCATTTATTCTTAGTTACTCAGACTCGTTTTTAACTCTTTTCAACAGAACACTGAGGCTCAAGTTTAAGCTTGATCTGAGGTCACAGAAAAAATGTGTGTATGTAAATGTTTAAACTTTATGACATTTATTGAGAAAAAATAATCAATGAGAGAAGTACTTAATTTGCAACTATTAAGCAAAATTTAATAAATGTTGAATTGCAGTATGTGGAATTTTAAAATACAAGACAACATGTTAGACAAAGAAACAGCTTAATTCATTTGTTCATATACTCTACTTGTTTGAAAAGCAGCCTATCACAACTATAATAAATTTCTATCAATTTACAAATGTAAGGTGTGATTGTTTTGCCACCTCAATAATTTTCCAGAAATACTTTGCTCAGGCTAATGACAGAATGTGACAGACCACCTCTATACTTTTTGAAGATTAGTATATCACTGTTAAATATGTCAGAATTATTCACAGATTTGTCTACTTTTTTAAAATCCTGTGTCCTAATACAACATGGAGAATCAAAAGAAATATATCAAAGAAAATACGTTATGTAAAAGATATTTCTCAAACCCATATTAATAAAAGCGTACATAATTGATTAGACACCTGGTGATAGCATTAATCAAGTTATCATCAAATGGAGTTGGCACAATGCATAAGAATAATCACATAATGAACCATGTACCAAATGATAAATAATGAGGGTGATAATGGTATCTGATATCCAAAATCCCACATTTATCCATGATTTATGAGCGGGTTATTCTTTGCATTTATATAGAGCTTTTCTCACTACTCAAAGCGCTCAGCAATTGCAGGTTAAGGGCCTTGCTCAAAGGCCCAACAGAGCAGAGTTCCTTTTGGCATTTACGGGATTCAAACCAGCAACCTTCCAATTGCTAGTGCAGATCTCTAGCCTCACAGCCAACACTCAACCTTCCTTTGATAACAATAGATTAATGAAATTTATAACTTGCCTTAAAGCCTCCCGTTTTTTTCTTACAATTTTTCTTATGGTATGTGACAAATCCATTTGTTTACATCTTGAATAATGATATCATCGGATGTCAATTCAATATTCAAATCAACTCATAGACATGGAAGCATACACTTATTCCTACATATGCCTGCTGAAGATCTAACCTATTTCATCATACCTGTTTATGGTAAGTAATCATGGTTGTTTTAATTGTTGCTCTTTTGTTTACTTTCTAAACTCATATATTGCACCAAGCCTGGCTGCACTGTGTGTAAAGTGATAATCAAACCACAAAAATAATTTAATCACTATAAACAGAAACCAGGCAGAACCAGAAGATTTGGCTTTGAGATTGTTCCTCTTCCTAGACGTTCCTGGTATTACAGGAGAAATGGCCAAGTAATGTAACCTGCAATACTGATGTGCTTGTTTCATCTAACTGAATGGTCATAGAAAGCTAACATCATACCCATCAGCACTTGGGTACGAAGTAGAAACCAACCATGGAAGGTCCACTACAGACGTTAATTGCCCAAACTTAGACAATTTATACAATTAAGTTATCCTAACATGCACATCTTTGAGGTGTGAGAGAAAACAGGACTGTCTGGAACATTCATACACCTCCACTTGGAAAGTCAATTTTGAGTTACTTATTCACTTTATCTACATGTCTTGGAAGGCAGCTTGAAGAAAATCTGTATGAACAAACATAGAAAATAGTAACATAAACCATAACACCTGGACTCTAGATCTTTGACTAAAAAGCACCACATGACACACTATGAGAGGTGAAAGCATGGCAGTACCCTGCCCATAAACCAAACGTGGCTAGCACATTGCACACAGTCTGAAAGCTATAACCTAGAAATGCCAGAGGCCACTTCTTATGATGATCACTGTTTTCTCCCAAGCACCAGGAGCCACTCTTCCAAGTAGGATTCTACTTTTGCCCACTCCAGTGGTTGACTGGCAAAAAAAAAAAATCCATATTTGACAAATGGACTAGACAATCTTCAGTCGCATTTATGTAAATAAGCTTGCTATTTATTCTGTTTGTTACTCACAAATGTATTGCTTTTTATGGATCGTAATTTACAAACTTCTTTCAAATCCTGCAGTTATAAAGTCATGGTTCCCATTGATTTTACTGTTGTTTCTGGCTGTGATTTGGTGTATTCTGGAATTTAGAATATCAAGGTCTATTAGACTCAGAAATGGTGATATATTCCTTTTTTGCTTCTAAATCAGTTTTGTTTTATATTTATCTGGCTACACAAATTAATATTTTATGATATCTGCTAGAACTCACTGGGAAAAATAAAAAGCATATCAAAGTGGTCAAATTATATACCACGCTTGACCCAATAAGTCAGAAGTGTAACTGACTTAGTGAATCACAAGTCAGAATTCAATGATGTGGACTATGGCCGGCAACTTATCCCGGCCAATACCCCCGAGCCGCCAGATGGAGCCCTCCTTGCGAAGTGGAGATGCCCCGAATTCCAGCAGGGCATCATGGTATTTGGAGTTTTAATGCACAGCCCTGCTGGATAACGTTGGGGCCACCAGGGGACGCTGCAGGGAGGCCCAGAGACCTATATTTTCCATACAGCCTGGAAGTATATCACAGTCACGAGGACAGAAGAAATAAAGTACTTCAGGGTTAAAGAAAACAAGGAGTTTTCACCTGACCGGAAGTTCTGGGAAATAACATGGAAGCCCTTCCGGGTCAAGGACTATAAAAGGATTATGGAAAACCCCAGCAAGCTGAGCTGAGTTGGGAGGAAGGGTGACAACGCGTCTGGGAATTGGAGGATTGTGATTGTGATTGATTATTTATTGTTTATTGAGAATAGTGGAGGTGGAGGTGCTTTGTGCACTTTATTATTG
The DNA here is from genome assembly GCF_016835505.1 of Polypterus senegalus. Lineage (NCBI taxonomy): Eukaryota > Metazoa > Chordata > Cladistia > Polypteriformes > Polypteridae > Polypterus > Polypterus senegalus. The sequence goes on along the minus strand of NC_053157.1, from coordinate 227,670,092 downwards.
TAAAAATAAAATTATTGGGACTTTTATCTGGTGTCTGGTCTGAGGGTTCAAGGGGACGACAGTGCCCCCTATCTGTCACAATTATTAATATGCAAGGTAATGCACCACTAATCTTTGCTAAAAGTAACTAGTGTAATAATCTAACTTTAATTTATTGCTCACATTAGAAATTGAAAAACTGCCAGCAGCACTCCATCCACAGGATAAACAGGACTTAAAAGTTCTTCTGTAGTTAAAAACTAATTTTGAAAACATCTGGGTTTATGTTAAAAATCAGTTATATGAGGGTTACAGTAGGAGCCTCAAAATATTTACCGGACATAAAGAAAAGACTTCACATTTTATTCTATCAGTCATGTCACATCTTAAACTCTTATTTTCTTAAACTAAGAATGTTCACTCCTTCAATATCTCATCATAGCTCCTAACTCTTAGTCCCAGAATTGGCCTGTCACTCTTCTCTGGGCTTTCTTTAGAGCTGCTACAACATCCTTTTTATAGTCTGCAGACCGAAATTGGACACAGTACTAGCTTCTCTAGTCCGTCATATATTTTTTAAATTTGCTTTTTTTTTTGCAGGTTGATTAATTTTTGTATTCACCATTTGTGTTTACCTTTTTATTAAAATAGCCTAAATACATTCTAGAAATGTGAGGATTCTCTGTATAACAAGTACCTGAATGTCACATTTCCCAGACTACTTACACTTTGGCAAAAATCTAACTAAAACAGAGTTCTGATTTTTTTTCTACTCTTTATTTTTCACTTTCTGGTTGTTTTGTCCATTTGGCATTATTTATAAAGGTCTCAGGATGTTTGCCTAAAAGTAAATCCAACCAGACAAGATACTTCAGTGACCCATGATCTGCAAATAGCAGCTTTTAAAATGGTGATATATTACACTTAAAATTCAACTGTAACAAAGGTAAATATTTCTCAAACTCATAAATACAATAAAAGGTATACAACAGCGTTTCTTAACCTTTAAGTATTTGCGACCCGAGTTTTCATAACAGTTTTAATCGCGCGCCCCTAACGTTTTTTTGAAAGGAGCCCACTAATAACAATTTGTTCTTTTTTAATTAATGATATATCATATATGCGTATTTTATTATACCTACTTAACTTTTATCGACATTTATCTAACTCTATATTTATTTTTCTAGTGTCAGAATGTAGTTTAAGTTAATTTATTTTGGTTTCAATAGATGTATTTTTTATATTTTTGATTCTTGTTTTCTTTTTTTCACATGTTCGCGCCGCCTTTTTGTTACTTCGCGCCCCCTTTGGGGGCCCACAGATTGAGAACCACTGGTATACGGTATCTATACTAATAAATGGCAAAGCCCTCACTGACTGACTGACTGACTGACTCACTCACTCACTGACTGACTCACTCACTGACTCATCACTAATTCTCCAACTTCCCGTGTAGGTAGAAGGCTGAAATTTGGCAGGCTCATTCCTTACAGCTTACTTAAAAAAGTTGGGCAGGTTTCATTTCGAAATTCTACGCGTAATGGTCATAACTGGAAGCTATTTTTCTTCATATACTGTAATGGAGTTGAGCTGGATGGCCATGGGGGGCAGAGTTTCGTGTGACATCATCACGCCGCCCACGTAATCATGTGAACTGACTGTCAACGCAGTACGTAGAAAACCAGGAAGAGCTCAAAAAAGCGCTGAAGAAAACTGACATATACAAGAAGAAGAAGACTGACATATACAACCATATTCATGAGTGCTGCTACTTCGGAAACAAAGCACGGTGTAAACCTAAAGTTTAAATTCATAGACAGGCTGCCACTGGCGTTTGTAATTTAGTGCTTGCCCATATAAGGCCGTCCGTCAGCGGCAATCCAATAGAAACACTGCCACTAAATATTCACGGGTGAAGGACTGTGCTTATGCAGAGGAAGATGAGATGGTCAGGGTGGTGTTTGGCACAAACTCAGCGAAACTGCAAGAGAAACTTTTAAGTGCTGGGTCTTAGCTAACATTACATACAGCCGTGGACATCACACAGATGGCACCAGCACAGCTGGGTTCCTTCGATGCATGAACACCAAGCGGCTCACGTGAACTGACGCAGTGCACAGACAAAAAGCAACAGTTCCAAAGAGTGCTGAACAAAAACCAAATTACACAATTGAGAAGGCAGCAAAAAAATATGAAGCGTCTGATACATACAAGCATATTCATAAGTGCAGCTACTGCGAAACAAAGCACACGGTGGAAAAGTCAATGTCCGCTAAAGGAAGACAGTGTAAAAAAAAAACCCGTGCATGCAGTGTGTCACGTCTCAGATAAAGAGGAAGACGAGCTGTTTATTGATGCAGTAAGAAACGAATCGATGAATGTAACCTGTTATGTTACAACGATTGACAAACACGGAATGTAACTTGAACACAACACATCCTACAAATACGAACCTGATTGAAAGAAATAATGATAATCAAATCCTTGATGACAGCAACACTCAATAACACTAACAAAACAATTACTGTATATTGACAATCATGTTACGTTATTTTTAAAATGTTCCCTTTTCTTTTTCATAACTTCTTTAACACACTACTTCTCCGCTGTGAATATATATATATATACCCCGATCTGCATACTCTCAAATAGACAAGCCACATGCCGTGGCGCAATTGTAGAGGCTTCGCCTCTAGCGCTGACATCTGAGGTTTGATTCCCGAGAGGAGATGCACTGAGTATGTACGGCGCTTCCCGATTCATTTTACCCTCGCATCTCCTTGGTTTGGGACGTATGAAAAAATATGCGGTTAACGCAGAATCAGGTTATGTTATTTTTAAAATGTTTCCTTTTCTTAGCACAAACACAGCTGAGAAGCTTCGATGCATGCACTCCATAGCGCGTTAAAAAAAATAACGCATTTAATCACACTTTCAATCATTGGACTTCCGTCACGGTTAGTAACTCTAATTACATCTAATTACAAAATGTTCAATGATCACACTGTTTTAGCTTAATGTACAAAATAATTTTGGCTGAGGTTACTCAGAGTTTAAAGATTAAGTTGGTCAAATTACCTTTTATGTTTCTGACTTATTTTTTTAAGAAGAAAAACTGCACTTTATGTTGAAATTTTGGTTATTATTATTTAAAGACAATACTATTCTGAAAATGTACTTAAAGTACTTAAACTACCACTTTATTTTAAAGTCTGCCCAATTTTAACCAGGGATGATATTTTTGTTTCTGTTTTGAATTCAAATGCAGTTTAAAAGCATTTTTTTCAGAAATGAAAAGAGCTTGAGTTTACAATATTCATGTCCATGTCTATTATTTGATTCTGTCGCCCACTAAAACCCTTTTAAATTAAAAAAAAAACATTTGCGATTTGGGGCAAATTTTCATGTGTGATTACATACGATTAATCAAGATTAATTATTACAGAGCCTCTAATTAATTAGATTAATTTTTTTAACCAAGTCCCACCCCTAATATATATATGTAGATATATATGTAGATTTGTATATATATGTGTATATACAGTATATATGTAGATATGTATATGTGTATATATATGTATATATTTGTATATGTGTATATGTATATATGTATGTATATGTATATATATATATATATATGATGTGTATATATATGTTTATATATGTGTGTGTGTGTGCGCGTCTGTGCATCTGTGTGTATATATATATAAATATATATATATATATATATATATATATATATATATATATGCCAGCAACACTCATGACAATGACAAAACAATTACATTGTCAATCATGTTACGTTATTATTAAAATGTTTCCTTTTCTTTGTTCTTCTCCGGTATTTTGATATATATATATATATATATATATATATATATATATATATATATATATATATATATATATATATATATATATATATAGCAAAATGACAAAACATTTACATTAATAATCATCTTACGTTATTTTTAAAATGTTTCCTTTTCTTTTTAATAACTTCTTTAACACACTACTTCTCCGCTGCGAAGCGCGGGTATTCTGCTAGTATAAAAATAAACTTCAAATTAAGCATTCAAACTATAACAATTTAATCAAATCAAAAAAATAATTAAAAACTTTAAAAAGTCAAAGAAAAAAAGGTGTGACCACACAAGAAACTGTAAAAATCAAAATAAATGGTCAGATCAGTGTAATATAAAAAAATCGGGAGTGGTCTCCCCTAGACTTTCTCGTGTACTCAGATATGGCAATGAATATTTGAGGAGTAAACCGCAGAATTTACGTTGTCTACCTAATACTTGTATGCAAAATTTTGTTGAAAACGTACTCGTTATCATGTTTACATTCACACACACACACGCACGTACATAATTCCAAAAATGATATTTTTGGACTCAGGGAGGTGTTAAACATCAAGATTCATCAAAATCTTGAAGTCGAATTTTTGGACAATTACAATACTTTCCCTATACTTCATATACAAGAAAGTAAAAAAAAAATAATTGGTCTTGGTGAAGCAGCTGTGAATAATGAGATTGAGGTTGAAAAATAAAAGGAACAGGAATGAGACAATGCGGATGAAGACACAACAGATAAGGTTGAGGAGAGCAAAAACTCCATTAGTGTGCTGCACAGAGTTTGGACAGAAGAACAATGCAAGTTTGCAAGACATCCAAGTGAAACACTACAGTAATTTATATATGTGTGTGAGTATACATTTAAACAGAACTGATTTCAGTTATTTTTAGGCAGATGATGTAATTCAGTGATCGCATGCCCAATATCTCATAGTTTTCACACTTTTGTACTTCATCATTTAGAAATGAAGTCTTCATGAGAAGTACAAATGAGTATTATCTTAATAGCAAACCATCTTGTTCTTCGGGCAAATCAAACTCAAATCCATTAAAAAATGGTAGGTCAAAACCAGAAATGTTTCTCTTAATTCAGACATACATCTCAACCTTAAATAGAGACATGATGCCACATGTAGCATAATACTAAATGAGATCACGTGGCTTCTGGCAGTGATTAGCTTTCTTGGTCATTTTTCTTTTTGTTGTCTTCTTTCTTCCCCCAGTCTGCTTACTTAACTTTCTAAACGGTTTGAATTTACAGATATATGCCCTTTGATGTCAATCTTTCTTATTGGACCAGACCCCTTGTTTGCTAATGTTTTTTTGGGATCATTTTTTAATTTGATTTCAAAAATAGCAAGAGAAGAACAGAACAAAAGAAATGACATTGCTAACTTTGAAAGGAACAAACACAAGCACATTGGAGCAAATAATATCAATAAACAAGGCAAGTTTCAATAAGGAAATATTCAGATATTAAACAGTACATGTCAAATGCCAAAGAAAATATACAATTTGGGGTGTATTTCCTGAAAACAATCAACCTCACTGAATAATGAATGAGATAACAAACAACGTAGGTAAAGAATGAGTGAGTTTTATGAGTGTTTGCCAAAGTTCTTCATTACTTGACATTTAACAATCAAGTTTAAAGTGCTTCTTTATTGGGCCCCACTCTGGTGTCCATATGCTAAAGGTAGACATCGATCACACGTATTTCAAAGGCCAAATATGTGTAACATCAGGCATTAACAAATGTAAAAATATATATCTCAGTCAATACAAAATAAAAAATGTTTTCATATGTGTGTGTTAGCGTGTTTCATAATGGAAATTCAGCTATCTCACAGATCTGCTCTGGTGGAGCAGAAGTAGAACTGCTAATTTGCAAACAAGAGGTTTCTTGGTTCAAATCCTCTCTGCACTTAACATTTTGAATAGTGAGCTGCTGTTATTATTATTATTTCATAATAAAAACATACATTTCATTTGAGTCTGTAACAGCCTGTGAAAATTTATGGAACTTGTAAAAGCACTGAAGGGATGAAAGCAGACACATGAACATGGTTGAATCATTTGTACAAATATGTTTTACATCCATACACATGACTGTGACAGGTACTGGCCCACGACTGTGCTCAGTTGTCATTTCTAAGAGACCTCTCAGGTTTAAAGGCTGACTATAGTATTCAAAACTGCATTGCAAATGATGCCATGTTAATGGGCCATAATAAATGTCTAATTTCTTACTAATACAAATATTGTGATTCTGATAACCACTAGGTCCTATAATAAGGGGAAGTGCTACACTGAGTTGATACGGAATCCTCGTATTACTGCTGTGTCTTTGTTTTGGTTGTCGGGCAAGATAGGCATTGCCCTGTTTTTTTATCATACTTTCAATGGCATTCCAGGCTTGTTTACTGGTTAAAAAGAGAAGACTTTAACAGAGATTCAGAAAGCCTTAGTGCCCCCTTTCCTAACTACTGCAGTGGCTGAACAGTTCTGTAGCTGTACCAACATTTGATAAGCTTGCCTTCTGATAACAAAATGTTTTAATCAAACACAGGATAACATCTCTGTTGACCAACTAGGCATCTACACCTCTTCACTTCTTGCTGAATCAAGGAACTGACTCATTATATTTTCAGCAAGCAGGCTTATCTACTGTCTTGGAAGCCAGAAAGCTCATGCCATCTCCTTGACTATGAAAGATCCTCTCCATGAGGTGAACATTTTGAAATCTCTTTGAAGACTCTGAGGTGGTTTGCTAGCTGTGAGATCTACTGTTCTATGTTTAAGCTCTTTTCCAGTGATAGAGCCTAGTGTGAGAAGACTGAGAAGGACCAACTTCACCACTTAAACCCTTGTGACAGAAAGATTCACAATTTTCCCTAGTAAGTTACAGGCCAAGAGCTTAATAGAAGAATGAGGAGGAAAACACCACACCATGGTTATTAACAAAAGACTACATGGCAAAGGCCAAGTGCACTCTATTGCAAGCAAAGTTCTTCACTCAACCCTGTAGTAAAGATACACAACTCCACAAATTGGACATCATCCTTAGAGACTTGGTATTATAAAACTGTTTATCTGCACTCAGACAAATTCAACCTCTACGTAGCAAGTAAACAGCCAGCTAACTAAGCTTCCAACCTAATTTAGACTGATAAAATCTTCAATCACATTTTTACAGGTTGAACTTGGTAACATTGCTATTTACTAATCAGTTGGCTCTTTATAGGCAAAAAAGCAGAATGAGGAATTAAAATGATTTAAAGCTATTAATGATTTAAAAGTTACTGACATAGAGTTAAGGATCTGAAGCTATTGATTTGCAATTATTTATAAACTGTAATTCTAATATTTAACCATCCAATCATCCATCCATTTTCCAACCCACTATATCCTAACACAGGGTCACGGGGGTCTGCTAGAGCCAATCCCAGCCAACACAGGGCACAAGACAGGAACAAATCCCGGGCAGGGTGCCAGCCCACTGCAAGACACACACACACCAAGTACACACTGGGGACAATTTAGGATTGCCAATACATCTAACCTGCATGTCTTTGGACTGTGGCAGGAAACCGGAGCCCCCAGAGGTAACCTACACAGACATGGGGAGAGCATGCAAACTCCACGCAGGGAGGACCTGGGAAGCAAACCCGGGTCTTCTTACTGCGAGTCAGCAGCATTACCACTGCGCCACTGTGCCACCCATATTTAATCATAATTGTATTAGTAATGGCTATTTTTTATATGTTTTCCATCAGAAATCTAAGCAGCAAACATAAATGTACATTTGAGTTTTTTTTTTTCAGCGTTTTAATTGGTCCTTGCTCTTTCTTGCTATATATTCACTGACCCCGCAATGCCACACAGCAACATCTAGCGTAAAGTGGGGCACCTCATTAGATGGGTGACTAACTCATCACAGAACAAAGTTAAGCACAAATCCATACTCACTCACTCAGGCCAATCAATAGTTGTTAAAAAAAATTAGCCATGGATTTATAGTGTTATATTTGCCTTGCTTACCAGGCAGAAAGTCCAACCAGAGCTGTAACTCCCTCGCCCTCCAACCATCACTTTCCCAAGCCACATACAAAAATTAGGTGAACAGTGTGCATGTTATGTAAGGGTATAAATTCAAACTCTTGTTAGGTAAAGAGGCGCCTGCCTTCTTTGGAAGAGGAATGATGCAGGATGTTTTCCACAGCAGTGGCACTTTCTGAATTCTTAGATACAGTGGACACCATAAGGTTGGTTAGCACAGGCCTTAAGTAACTGGAATCAATCACTTTACATAGCAATTTTCATACTGGAGACAAGAGTTTTAAACAAGTTTAAAATGAGCAGCCATGCAAACGTTGACATATTAAGTCATAAACACACATAAAGTTCGATATAAGGCATGGACAGGAAAAAGGAAAAAAAACATTTAGTCTTAAGTAGAAGTGCAAAATCATTCTACAACACTCTAAAAACAGATCATTGAAAAAAAGCCTTTTTAAATAAACAGAAAACAATAAGATGTGGAAATCTGGAAGGCCTCTTCTACAGCCATTGTGACAGTGACTCTGCTTCTATTAGAAGTTTCATTCTAGATGTACTTCTGTGCTGCAGCAACATCTTAACAACCTCGCATCTCTTCACAATCATCTTTCACTTCAGTTGAATTTGAAAATTAGTAGACCTTGATTGTGGTTAAGAATGATGTGGTATTTCAAACATAGATTTTCTTTCTGCTTAAAAGTAGCAGCTCTGCAAAGAACTTGAATTATCAGCCCAAGCCTCAAAGCACTGAGGATGATGTGTGGCTGCATCCTGTGTTCTGTCCTATTGATGTTAGAAAGTGCAGCCTGACGTCAGAAATTATGCTCAGGAAAAAACAACAGAAACCTTCTACTTCTCTTTTCTTTCAGTCACTCGGCAGAGAAGAACAGAGATGGAGATGGATATCTACAATCCACTAGAGGAACACACTGAGAATATTTACACCACAGTAGAACTAATAAAAGACAAGAAAGAAGGACAAGTGGAGGGTAGGTGCTGAGCATCTCAGATGAGACATTCATGTAATTAGGTTTATGTAATGCTTTTAAAGAACAAAATAAAAATATTCTGTTCATGAGATGATGTCATTAGACTCCAAAACTGGATCAATTCTGATTTACTGAACATTTTCAAAATGATTGCAAGTTGAAACTGGAGAATATGTTATTTTAGAATTTTCTCCACTACATGTTTCAAATGTCTCAATTTCCAGATTTTATGGCATCCTGTGAAAACCTGCAGGAGCTTTACCTCTGCACAGTTTTAGGAAAAATCCCATCTTATAGTCAATTTGTCTTTATGTTAGTGGATTGTAAGTCCAATTCATTGAATGTTGTGTGTCTTTGGTTAATTGACAGGAGGTTTGCAGCAAAGACTTTAAAGCATCAGCTTCCTCAGTCTGTTCAAAGAATGTCTCTGAGTCATATAATAATAATAATAATAATAATAATAATAATAATAATAATAATAATAATAGAATGATGCAAACAAGAAGATAATGAAAACTCCAATTCATTTTCGATTTACTTTATTTAGCACGTTTCCATTTTATCAAAGTGTATTTTTACCCTGGTGAAATTTTGATTTTTACAGGAGCTTTTTAAATAAATTAACAAATGCACACTATGGTCTGAACACACACCAGAATGACTAAAAAGCAAGAAAATGAAAACTTGACTTGGCAGTCCCAGTCCTAGTGAGGCATTATTCAGACGTTATATAAGATTTAAGAGCCCAAAGCATTGAATATTTATAAATATAACTAAAAATAGAACAAATATATACTTACTGGCCACTTTAATAGGTACACCTTGCTAGTACTGGGTCGTACCCACTTTTGCCTTCAGAACTGCCATAATTATTTGTGGAATACCTTCAGCAAGGTGCTGTAAACATTCCTCAGGCATTTTGGTCCATGTTGACAGGACAGCATCACGCAGTTGTTCATGAAAATCCCAGTAGATGAACAGTTTCTGAAATGCTCAGATCCAGCTTGCTGGCACGAGCAACCATGTCATGTTCAAAGTCACTTAAATCTCTTTTCTTCCTCATTCTGATGCTCGGTTTGAACTTCAGCAGGTCATCTTGACAATGTCTACATGCCTGAATGCACTGAGTTGCTGTCAAGTGATTGGCTGTTTAGATATTTGCATTAACAAGCAGTTGAACAGGTGTACCTAATAAAGTGGCCGGTGAGTGTAAAACAAGAATGCTCAGTGGCAACTGGTGGGAAATGGAGTTACACAGGGGCAACTTTTTAATCACAAATTAACCTAACATGGACATATTTCTGAACTGGCTGCCTAGTGATTTCTTAATTAAAAACGCATATTTCTGTTTTTTTTTTTATATTATGCAATTTAAATCTTTCCATGTATTGCTTGTCTTCTTCTGTGGCATTGCGTTAAATATATTTGATTCAGTATCACACCACATTTCAGTCCAAATATAAATTTCAAATGTGGTTTACATATTCTTTGCACAGTATATAAGTCTGACATGTTAGTAATTCATTTTGTTAAGGCTCAGGAGGGCCATCCTACGGTACCAGCAGAAAAATTGCCACTTGCTTATATGTTGTAGGATGAGGGACAGGTTTTACTGAACAGCATTGTGAGTTGTATTGTGATCTTCGTTGATGTGAATATTTGAATTTTTATTTTATTGTTTTCTTTTTTTTCTGGCTCATTGGCTTTAATGTTAAGATTGTGGATTGATTTTGTCTCTTTAGGCATGCCTGTTTGTCTTTCTTATTTGGTTTTCTTTTCTTTTTTTGGAAGAAAATATTTCATTGTTAATAAAAGTTACAAGTTTTGCAAACTACTTTATTGGATTATGTTTAGACCAGAGGTTTTTATGGTTTACTCCCCTTCTTTTTACATAGTTGTTAGATTATTAAGTATTGTGTTTAGTTAGGATTTCTCTTTTTTGTGCCTTATTAGTTGAGTGAAAAATCCTACTTAGGGTTCTAGGCCTTAAAAAACTAAACTTTTTTTTATATTATGCAATTTAAATCTTTCCATGTATTGCTTGTCTTCTTCTATGGTATTGAGTTAAATATATTTGATTCAGTATCACACCATATTTCAGTCCAAATATAAATTTAAAATGTGGTTTCCATATTCTTTGCACAGTATATAAGTCTGACATGTTTGTAATTCATTTTGTAACCTTATCCACTATACTGTGTTTGTTAAACCTGCATATGGGGTGGTCTACGTCAGTATGATTATGCATCGTTGTTCCCCTTTTCCAGCTCCAAGAAGTCCAATTCAATGGCACTTGGTTTTAGTTTTTTTACCATAAATATATCTGAAGACCAGACCAGCACTGAATCATCTCCAGCTCAAGGCACACTGCAACTGACCCTTTATACTGTATTAAGGCTCAGGAGGGCCACCCCACGGTACCAGCAGAAAAATTGCCACTTGCTTATATATTGTAGGCTGAGGGACAGGTTTTCCTGAACAGCATTGTGAGTTGTATTGTGATCTTCATTGATGTGAATATTCAAATTTTTGGTTTAATATATTTTTTTTTTTTTCTGGCTCAGTGGCTTTAATGTTTGGATTGTGGACTGATTGTGTCTTTATTTAGGATTTCTCTTTTTTGTGCCTTATTATTTGAGTGAAAAATCCTACTTAGGTTTCTAGGCCTTAACATAGCCTGTTGCTAGACTTTGAAAACAATTCCTCTTTCTCATAATTTTTGAATTTGGGGCCTGCATGCTGGAAAGCTTAAATCTCCATGTAGAAGGTTAGGCCCGATATTTTGTGCTTGATGAGCCAGAAAAAGCACAAGACTGACTTTGGTATGATAAAGATTTATTTAATTTTGTTTCTTCAATGTTTGCATGTTTATTTTGGCTTTCTTTATTAGTTGTGTTGTTATTCTGTCTATATCATTCTCAGCCAGACTGTGGTAACTCTTTTGATTCAGAACACCAGACACTTTGTGCAATTCACCCACTCTGCCTCCAGCAAAAGAACCCCAGCCATCACAATTTCTCCTCCACTTTTGACATTTGGTGTCACACACTGAGGAACCATCCTTTCACCAACTCGATGGCATACAAACACCCTGCATGATGAACTAAAGATATCAAATTTTGATTCATCAGTCCATTAGACTTTCCACTAGTCTACAGTAGTCCACAACTTGGATTTTAAGGCCCTATTTTGGCGTCTTTCTTTGAGGAATTCTCAGACTTAATGTCAATTTTAATTACGAACTATGGCACACTCTTAATAGTCGGCGACTTTAACTTTCATATCGATAATCAGTGTGACCAAAAAGTAAAAGAATTTATGAACCTCCTGGACTCTTTTGATTTGAGGCAGCTTGTTAATCAACCTACACATAAGGCAGGTCATACGTTAGACTTAGTGATTCCTAAAAGACTTAAAGTTGATTTAAAGCAGGTCATTGATATTGGTCTATTAGACCATTTCCTTCTACTATTTAATATAGAAATAAAGATTGAAAACATTCATGAGAAGCATATTGTTAAAAAACACTTCTTTGATTCATTAGCAGCTTTAAAACTTACAAACATTCTAAAAAAGAAAAAAAAGTTAAAAATCTTCTAGCATTGTTATACCATGGAAGACCCAAAGAGTGTCTGATTTAAAGAGAACATACCGTAGTGCTGAGCGTAAATGGAGGAAAACTAAACTAACTATCCACTATGAAATATTGAAGGTTAAAATAACAGAATACAATAACAAGTCGATCTTGAGAGGCGCTGCTATTTCTCTAAGATTATAAATAACAATGCTAGTAATCCCAGAATCTTATTCTCTACGATTGATAGTCTGCTATACCCAGGTAATGCAAAGGAAAGCCTCCAAAATACTTCTAGTAAAACCTAAGGAGGCTATTGCTGTATTTTTCAATATAAAAATGAATGACGTTAGAAATAACATAGTACATCTCCCCAACACTGCAGAACCTCCTAAGCCCCGGTACTCCATTAGAAACAAATTAAATACTTTCACCAGGATAGATTTACCTGAATTACATAGTATAATCTCTCAACTGAAACCCTCCACCTGCGTCCTTGACCCAATACCAACAAGGTTTTTCAAGGAAGTATCAGGCATGCTAATTGATAGTATTCTTGACATAGTAAATTTGTCATTAGATATGGGGGTCTTCCCAGATTGTCTTAAGACTGCTGTATTTAAACCCCTGCTCAAGAAAAATAATCTTGACCCCTCTGCTTTTGAAAATTTTAGACCCATTTCTAACCTGCCTTTCTTAAAAAAATTCTAGAGAAGGCAGTCATTATGCAGTTAAATGACCACCTAAATAAAAATGCTATTCTTGATAAATTTCAGTCAGGTTTTAGAAAAAAATCACAGCACAGAAACTGCACTCGTTAAAGTAGTAAATGACTTGCGGGTAAATGCAGACAGAGGCCATTTATCTGTTCTCATCCTCTTAGATCTGAGTGCCGCATTTGACACCATTGATCACAACATTCTTAGAAATCACCTTAGTCAATGAGTGGGCCTCTCTGGCAGTGTCTTAAATTGGTTTGAATCCTACCTGGCAGTTGGAAAATTATTTGTTAGTTGTGGTAATTACAACTCAAAGACACATGATATCCGATATGGTGTTCCACAAGGCTCTATCCTGAGTCCACTGCTCTTCTCAATCTACATCCTTCCGTTAGGTCAGATTATCTCAGGGCACAACATGAGCTACCACAAAAGACTAGAGACAGCTGTATTTATCAATAGCACCTGATGACCACAACTCTCTTGATTCACTAACACAATGTCTTACTTGTGTTTCTGAAAGGATGAATAGTAATTTTCTAAAGCTAAATAAAGTGAAAACTGAAATTTTAGTGATTGGCAATAATGGATACAATGAAGTTATTAGAAATAAACTCGATGCATTAGGATTAAAAGTCAAGACGGAGGTAAAGAACTTACGGGTAACTGTTGACTGTAACCTGAATTTTAAATCGCATATTAATCAGATCACTAGGACAGCATTTTTTCAATTAAGAAACATAGCAAAAGTTAGACCTCTTATATCATTGAAAGATGCTGAGAAATTATTTCACGCTTTTGTTTTCAGTCGTCTAGATTACTGTAACGGACTCCTCTCAGGACTACCCAAAAAAGACATAAATCGTTTGCAACTAGTGCAGAATGCAGCTGCTAGAATCCTAACTAGGAAAAGAAAATCCGAACACATTTCTCCAGTTTTGATGTTGCTACACTGGTTGCCTGTGTCATTCAGGATTAACTTTAAAATTCTGCTTATGGTTTATAAAGTCTTAAATAATCTCGCTCCATCTTATATTTCAGAATGTCTGACACCTTGTATTCCAAATCACAACCTTAGATCCTCAAATGAGTGTCTACATAGAATTCCAAGAGCAAAACTTAAAAGAAGTGGTGAGACGGCCTTCTGCTGCTATGCACCTAAAATCTGGAATAGCCTGCCAATAGGAATTCGCCAGGCTAATACAGTGGAGCACTTTAAAAAACTGCTAAAAACACATTACTTTAACATGGCTTTCTCCTAAGTTCACTTTAATTTAATCCTCATACTCTGTATATTCAAGTAATTATAATAACTATTCATGGTGGCTCTAAAATCCATATTAGCCCCTACTCTCTCTTCTGCTTCTTTTCCCCGTTTTCTGTGGTGGCGACCTTTGCCGCCACCACCTAATCAAAGCACCATGATGTTCCTCCATTGATGGATTAAAAACCAGAAGACTACATGACCATCATCATCAAATCCTTCCATGAGAACCCTAAATACAAAGAGGACTGTTTCATTAATGTTAGGTAGAATGCCCAGAGGGGGCTGGGCGGTCTCATGGTCTGGAACCCCTGCAGATTTTATTTTTTCTCTCCAGCTGCCTGTAGTTTTTTTTTTGTCCTCCCTGGCCATCGGACCTTACTCTTATTCTATGTTAATTAGTGTTATTTTAATTCTTACTTTGTCTTTTCTTCATCATGTAAAGCAGTTTGAGCTACATTATTTGTATGAAAATATGCTATATAAATAAATGTTGTGGTTGTTTTATCCTTTAAGGAATGGCTTTCTTACTTTCACTCACCTTTTCAAACCTGCAGCACAAAATCTGCTCTTCTTCTTGTGCAAAAAAACCTATAACCAACTAAATTATTACACAGTCTAAAGGAAACAGACATTAGGTCTTCTTGTATAAATTCACCCATTGCCTTACTTTAAAGACAACTCAGCCAATTTTCTCTTGGGTAGAACTGCATCTGGTAAAACATCAATTGCAAAATTATATTCTCTAGAAGAGGAAAGTTCTACAGACTTTTCCGTATTAAAATCATTATGAGAAGGACAAACCTGAATTGAACAACATTTAATGGAAGTTAGGGAAACTGAATTTAAACAATTATCTTGATAGAACCCACTCCACTCTTTGATGTGTCTAGTGCAGAGTTTTTTATTCTGTTGGCCTTGACCCACTGGTGGGCCATGGGAGCATTGCAAGTGGGTCGTGGCTGACCCAGGATGAAACCCCATAGCTAGTCAATGACTGAACATAGAGGTTATTTGATATTTTGAAAGACAATAACAATTTCCTTGGTATTTTTGAGTTTAGGTTGCAGACAGCTCTTTTGGCAGCAGGAAACAAAGTTCTCCAACTGACTCTGTCTCATCTCCCTTATCAATACACCACTTCAGTTCAGAATTATCTGAGAATTTCTGAATGTGACATGACCTGGTGTTATATTTATAGTATGAGGTGTACAGAGTGAAGAGAAAAGGAGACAGGAGGGTTCCTTGTGGTGTTCCAGTGTATCAAAAACACAGTCCTTGAGTCTCATAAGCCACCACTGGCACATCCACCTGCATATCTTTGAGTTTACCCCTTAACATTGATATCTGGATTGCATCAAAGGCACTGGAGAAATCAGAAAACATGATCCTTATAGTGCTGCCAGCTTTGTCCAGGTGAGAATAAGCCTTGTGGAGCAGATGGATCATTGCATCTTCCACTCCAGTCTTTGTCTGATAGGCAAACTACAGTGGGTCCAGGTAGTCTACCACAAGAGGACTCATAGCATCCAGTACCAGCCTCTCAAAGGTTTTTGTGATGTGAGACGTAAATGCTATTGGTCTGTATAGTTGTTAGGTAAAGAGGCGCCTATCTTCTTTGGAACAGGAATGATGCAGGATGTTTTCCACAGCAGCAGCACTTTCTGGATTCTTATATACAGTGGACACCATAAGGTTGGTTAGCACAGGCCTTAAATAACTGGAATCAATCACTTTACATAGCAATTTTCATACCGGAGACAAGAGTTTAAAACAATTTTTAAATGAGCAGCAATGCAAACGTTGACATATTTAGTCAGAAACACAAATAAAGTTCGATACAAGGCATGGACAGCAGAAAGGAAAAAAAACATTTAGTCTTAAGGTAGAAGTGAAAAATCATACTACAATACTCTAAAAACAGATCAATCAATCCATTGAAAAAGCCTTTTTAAATAAACAGAAAAACAATAAGACGTGGAAATCTGGAAGGCCTCTTCTACAGCCATTGTGACAGTGACTCTGTTTCTATTAGAAGTTTCATTCTAGATGTACTTCTGTGCTGCAGCAACATCTTAACAGCCTTGCATCTCTTCACAATTAGCTTTTACTTCAGTGGAATTTGAAAATTTGTAGATCTTGATTGCGGTTAAAAATGACGTAATATTTCAAACATAGATTTTCCTTCTGCTTAAAAATAGCAGCTCTGAAAAGAATTTGACTTATCAGCTCAAGCCTCGAAGTAAAATCTCTGTTTTTGCTTTACTCTGACATATATTCCTCCTTCCTCATTTACTTTAGACAATAATATTTTTACCATTTTTTTTCGATTTTGTTGGTAACTTAGAAACGTTTGGCATTGAGGTTGGTGTGTGGCTGCATCCATGGGCGCCGGCAGGGGGGTGCAAGTAGGTGCACGTGCACCCCCCTAGCTTTTGAAAAAAAAGGAAATGGAGAAAAAAAATAAATCTTTCAATAATAAGAAAAAACGCGAAAAAATAGTTTTTATTTTAAATTTTTAAATTACAATTAGACGTTTACATTTTACAACTATACATAAACAATCATTCACTTTGTTTCTAAAAGAGCATCTCAAGCCTTCTTTTTTGTTGTCCAAACTTGTCTACAACTTTGTCGATAAATTTTGGACAATTATTTATTCTTTTTTTGTGTACACTAAGCATACATAATCCACTTAATCTATCGTCACTCATTGTAGATCGGTTCCAAGTTTTGACGCGCCGTAATGTGCTAAAAGATCTTTCAATACTGCAGGTTGTTGCAGGAAGTGTCATGCCAATCTTGAGTGCCTCGGAAACAGCCGGATAAAACTTCGTAGCCTCTTCAATTAAACTCATGCAATCGGTAATTTCGTTTGCAATGTTTTTATTTTTCCACATCTCATACCATGTGGTAGCATCAGATATAAAGTTTGGAAGAATATCACCATACAGACTGTTAATGTCTTCCAGAACTATTAAAACGATGATTTATCCAATTTACTCATTTCTTTTGGGTGAAGTTGTAAAAGTGAAAATGCTTTCTCTTGTGTAAAAGAATACCGAATTTGTAGAGAAGATATTATAGAATCCAAATAAGGGATGAAAATGGACCTCCTAAAATATTCTTCTGCGTTTTCAGAAAGTAAATTCGATCTGTGAACTTGCCTTTTATTTAACCGTGGCTGTTTTAATTCAATGTCTAATTCTTCACAAATCGATTGTGCTTTTTTGAAAATCAATGAAAACTCTTTAGAAACATTGTCTCGATGGGATTGCAGCACATCTATTAATTGAATTATATGGGCAGTTACATCTTTAATGTTCATATTTACTTGCTGCAACTGATTGCACACAGGTTCGAGTTTAGCGAATAAGTAGCAATTACTAAAAGCGTCAAAATGTAAGTTGGAGTTGTAATAGCAGTGAACAGCAAATGAGCCTTAACCTTTGTGTTTTTGTTCGCACTGTCCTCTGTAAGCTTTTCTAGCGCTTGGACAATTACCAAAAAGTTCTCAGAAAATATTCTGATACTTTTATACTTTGCCGACCAACGTGTTTCACAAAACAGAGGAATATTAGGAATCAAAGATCGTCGTAAAGTGCTCTCTAAAAAGTTGATTACTTCTTTAGTTGTGCCACTGGCATTTTGAACTTCTTTGACATTGTTCAAGTCATTAATGACGAGATTCAATATATGACTGGCACAATGAAAATACAAAGCCTTAGGGTGCTTGTCTCTGATAAGCTTCTGAACACCACCTTCTTTACCTGCCATCGTAGAACAACCGTCATAACCTTGACCGACAAGTCGCGACAAATCTAAATTACAATCATTCAGAAACTGAAGGATTGCTTCTGAGATTGATACTGCATCCAATTTGGTCAACAGAGTATAACCCAGAAATTCTTCGCACACTGTCAACTGCCCGTGCCTTCATCGCAACGCAAAAATCGCACACCAATGGATAGTTGTTTTGTTCCACTAATATCTGCAGTCTCATCAGCCAACACAGAAAAACGGATGCTTTTTTAACCTTGCAGATTATCTGTTCTTTGAGAATATCTGCACAGGTTTGGATCAGCTCATTTTGAATCTGATGGGATATGTATAACGCATTTTTTGGTCCAGATTCCAAATGATTTTTTAAAACTTGATCACCTGATTGAATTCGGAAATGCAACATATCTGTAAAGACAGAACCTTGATCACTTTTTCCCCGAAGAGGAAGCTCATGCTGAGCAATAAATAAAACTGTTGAAGTAATTGACCGAAGCTTGTCTCTATTTTCTTCAATTTTTCTGTGGTATGTTGAATCCAGAATTTCACGAATACTGAGTTGTTGTTTTTTCATTATTTTCTGAAACTGGATGGAAGAAGCTATTGCATTGATGTGCCATTGGGAATTGGCGTGAGATTGTGCAACTTCATGAAATTTGTGAAATTTAAGACACGGGAAAGGATAAATTGTTGCAGACCACGTTGAACTGGAGGTCGAAATAAGACGCAAACTCGACAAAAAGGTCCTCTTGCACTGGCTGAATATGCTAACCACGGATATGTCTTGAGCCATTCCAATCTGAAGAGACGTTTAGCTTCAGGGTTTGCATCTTTCTTGAAATCATACGTTTGACTAGGAGTCCAACATTCCTGCAGCAGCTTCAGACGAAGTTCGTCATCAATATGACAGTTGGTGTTTGTGTACAACCCGATATCGACGCGATTGGGATTGAAATCAAACGAAGTTTCATCAGTGGTACTTTCTGATCCAATGCTAGTTTGATCGTGGCTTGTGCTGGTACTCGGGATAGGATCTGCAGTTGTACGTAAACCATCATCTAAATCATCGATCTTGCGCTTCTTGGTTGAAATTAAAAAACGTCTTATGTCACTCATAATAATATAGAACGGCGTACTTTTTCTCTTAAAATAAATTTTCTTAAACTTTCTGAAAATAGAAGTTTGTTCACAGTAACGTCATATAATATTTTAGTTCCCTTATGAACATACCTTTATATTTATACCATGAGAAAAACCATACGGTTTAGAATATACTTTCGTTCGTTTGTTTATTTTGACACTCTTGTTTAACACTCACATTAACCACTTAAGGCATGCATGCCGTCGTGTGTGAGACGCGGCGGCTTATACTGTCCGATTTTCACGTGGTGTATGACACGGTGGTTGCTCTTATAATATAAGAGCATACATATTATGTAACCAATCAACTGCATTTGCTTAAGACAACTGGGCGTGTCTTAAGCAAAAGGTAGTATCTAATTATAATTTGAAGCTTCGATAGTGGTATATTTTTGTCATTTGCATTCATTATTTTGTAATTATTACGTAAATAATAATATTTTGCATTCAGAGCGTGCTATTATTTGTGTATTGTTATTATATGTATAGGTGTATAGCTACAAAATGTATTTTCAAAATAATTATGCAAATGCGAAAAAAAATGTAAACTTTTTTTAAAATTTATAATTCCCCCAACCCCTTCTTTCTACGCCACTAATACTTTAAAACCCCGAAAAATAATTATATCTATTTTACCAACATACAAGTATATAGTGTACAGTTAGATCTCTTTTACGCGGTGTATAGTTCGATTTATGGGAGAACAGTGCTTTAGAGAAAAATATTTATCATAAAAGTTGTAGAACTTATCAATGTCTACAATTTTTATTTGAAATATTTTTCTCTAAAGTGTACTGTTCTCCCAGAAATCGGAACTATTAACCGGCGTAAAAAGAGGTCTAGCTGTATGTAAGTGCTTACAAAATTACATTAAAAACTTAAGGAAAAAAGCACTACCTATGCCACTGAATACATCAATAACATTTTTAACTATATTCCAGTGATCATATGATAACAAAAAAAAGTCGATGATTTTTTGTCAGAAAATTAAAAATTAGGTCATGCCTTAAGTGGTTAATCTATCTATGCAAAAACTGACTGCTCTGTACTGTTCAGAGATAGCGACTGTATTGGCAGGTATTTAATGGGCACATACATATACAAAAAAAGTTTTTGTTGCGGGGGGGAGCGTAGAAAGAAAAAAATCTCTTTATGCACCCCCCTGAATTAAATCCTGGCGGCGGTAATGGCTGCATCCTGTGTTATGTCCCATTAATGTTAGAAAATGCAGCCTGACGTCAGAAATTATACTCAGCAAAAAACAACAGAAACCTTCTACTTTTCTTTTCTTTCAGTCACTCAGCAGAGAGGAACAGAGATGGAGATGGATATCTACACTCCACTGGAGAAACACACTGAGGATATTTACACCACAGTAGAACTAATAAAAGACAAGAAGAAAGGACAAGTAGAGGGTAGGTGCTGAGCATCTCAGATGAGACATTCATGTAATGAGATTTATGTAATGCTTTTAAAGAACAAAAGAAAAATATTCTGTTCATGAGATGATGTCATTAGACTCCAAAACTGGATCAATTCTGATTTACTGAACATTTTCAAAATGATTGCAAGTTGAAACCGGAGAATATGTTATTTTAGAATTATCTCCACTACATGTTTCAAATGTCTCTATTTCCAGATTTTATGGCATCCTGTGAAAACCTGCAGGAGCTTTACCTCTGCACAGTTTTAGGACAATTCCCATCTTATAGTCAATTTGTGTTTATGTTAGTGGATTGTAAGTCCAATTCATTGAATGTTGTGTGTCTTTGGTTAATTGACAGGAGGTTTGCAGCAAAGACTTCAAAGTATCAGCTTCCTCTGTCTGTTCAAAGAATGTCTCTGAGTCATATATAATAATAATAATAATAATAATAATAATAATAATAATAATAATAATAGAGAGATGTAAACAAGAAGGACAATGAAAACTCCAGTTCATTTTCGATTGACTTTTATTTAGCAAGTTTCCATTTTATCAAAGTATATTTGTACCCAGAGTGAAATTTGGATTTTTACAAAAGCTTTTTAAATAAATAAATGCACACTATGGTCTGAATACACACCAGAATGACTAAAAAGCAAGAAAATTAAAACTTGACTTGGCAGTCCCAGTCCTGGTTAGGCATTATTCAAACGTATCCCTGTGGGTGTATAAAGGAGGAGCCCCCGTAGCGTTTATGGACACACTTTTGCTGAAGAATTCATTGGCTGGCGGTCCTCAGTGTTGATGTGTCTGAGAAAAGATGTGCAACATTGCTCATAATGACACTCAGATTTGTTTTAATTCTCTCCTTCACTATGACCTCCAGGGGCTGAAGAGTGCATCCTATAACAGAGCCTGCCCTTTTAATTAGCTTGTTGATTCGGTGGGCCTCTCCTGATGTGATGTTACCAGCCCAGAGCACCACAGCATAGAACATCTTACTGACCATCATAGAGTTATATAAGATTTAAGAGCCCAAAGCATTGAATATTTATAAATATAACTAAAAATAGAACAAATATATACTTACTGGCCACTTTAATAGGTACACCTTGCTAGTACTGGGTCGTACCCACTTTTGCCTTCAGAACTGCCATAATTATTTGTGGAATACATTCAGCAAGGTGCTGTAAACATTCCTCAGGCATTTTGGTCCATGTTGACAGGACAGCATCACGCAGTTGTTCATGAAAATCCCAGTAGATGAACAGTTTCTGAAATACTCAGATCCAGCTTTGCTGACACGAGCAACCATGTCATGTTCAAAGTCACTTAAATCTCTTTTCTTCCCCATTCTGATGCTTGGTATGAACTTCAGCAGGTCATCTTGACAATGTCTACATGCCTGAATGCACTGAGTTGCTGTCAAGTGATTGGCTTTTTAGATATTTGCATTAACAAGCAGTTGAACAGGTGTACCTAATAAAGTGGCCAGTGAGTGTAAAACAAGAATGCTCAGTGGCAACTGGTGGGAAATGGAGTCACACAGGGGCAACTTTTTAATCACAAATTAACCTAACATGGACATATTTCTGAACTGGCTGCCTAGTGATTTCTTAATTAAAAACACATATTTCTGTTTTTTTATATTATGCAATTTAAATCTTTCCATGTATTGCTTGTCTTCTTCTATGGTATTGAGTTAAATATATTTGATTCAGTATCACACCATATTTCAGTCCAAATATAAATTTAAAATGTGGTTTCCATATTCTTTGCACAGTATATAAGTCTGACATGTTTGTAATTCATTTTGTAACCTTATCCACTATACTGTGTTTGTTAAACCTGCATATGGGGTGGTCTACGTCAGTATGATTATGCATCGTTGTTCCCCTTTTCCAGCTCCAAGAAGTCCAATTCAATGGCACTTGGTTTTAGTTTTTTTACCATAAATATATCTGAAGACCAGACCAGCACTGAATCATCTCCAGCTCAAGGCACACTGCAACTGACCCTTTATACTGTATTAAGGCTCAGGAGGGCCACCCCACGGTACCAGCAGAAAAATTGCCACTTGCTTATATATTGTAGGCTGAGGGACAGGTTTTCCTGAACAGCATTGTGAGTTGTATTGTGATCTTCATTGATGTGAATATTCAAATTTTTGGTTTAATATATTTTTTTTTTTTTTCTGGCTCAGTGGCTTTAATGTTTGGATTGTGGACTGATTGTGTCTTTATTTAGGATTTCTCTTTTTTGTGCCTTATTATTTGAGTGAAAAATCCTACTTAGGTTTCTAGGCCTTAACATAGCCTGTTGCTAGACTTTGAAAACAATTCCTCTTTCTCATAATTTTTGAATTTGGGGCCTGCATGCTGGAAAGCTTAAATCTCCATGTAGAAGGTTAGGCCCGATATTTTGTGCTTGATGAGCCAGAAAAAGCACAAGACTGACTTTGGTATGATAAAGATTTATTTAATTTTGTTTCTTCAATGTTTGCATGCTTATTTTGGCTTTCTTTGTTAGTTTTATTGTTATTCTGTCTATATCATCCTTAGCCAAACTAGGGTAACTCTTTTGATTCAGAACACCAGACACTCTGTGCAAGTCACCAACTCTGCCTCCAGCAAAAGAACCCCAGGCCATCACGGTTTCTCCTCCACTTTTGACATGTGGTGTCACACACCATCCTTTCACCAACTCGATGGCGTACAAACACCCTGCATGATGAACTAAAGATATCAAATTTTGATTCATCGGTCTATAAGATTTTCCTGTAGTCTACAGTAGACTGCAGCCAAGATTTCAAGGCCCTATTTTGGCGTCTTTCTTACTTTCACTCACCTTTTCAAACCTGCAGCACAAAATCTGCTCTTCACAGTAAAATTTGAGACTTGCCTTTTTCAGCCTGCACTGTTAAACTGTGCTTGAAGCTGTTGTGCTGTGAGGCACCAATCACTCAAGCTGGTGGCCCTCAGAAACGTATCTTCTGATTGGTGTGTGACTTTGGTTCTGACAGATCTCTTCCTATCATGGTTTCCAATTGCCTATGGATTGTATAGGACGCCACTGTACTCACTGACAGTTAGATTTTTTTTTTTTTGCAATTTCTCTAAATGAAAGGCCTACACTTTTAAGGGTAATAATGCTCTGTCTCATTTCATTTGTTAATTGCAGTTTTTTTGCCATTATTACTGGAATTTAAAACTTTCTACTGTGTAACATTGCCCAAGTAGTACTTTAGAGGGTGTAATAACACAATGTACTTTAAGACAGACAGAGGATTTTTAAGTAATCAACAGAAGTTGGGACACCTGTGCAAATTGTTTGCTTCAACTAGCAAGGCTACATTTACTTTAATTGCTTCAGAACATCTGTAGGTTGTAACCTATTAGCTGTTCCCTGAAGAAGGCCCATTTGTAATATTCTGATATTTCCTTTTTTTCAGTTTTAGCTAACATAAACGTTAAATTTAAACCTCCGGCAGTTTACTGCTTACCTTTTCACCATTTTAGGACTGACTACATTTGAAGAAAAACTGGAAGAACCAAGGTGTTCTAAAACTTTTGACCATCATTATATGTTGGTGCATGTCCTACACAATCTTATAGTGATCAATCTGTTTTCATGATCTATTTCACTACATGTATGGATTAATTTATTAGCATTTTTCTCTTTTAACTTGCTTAAAACTGCTTAATCTGACTCTGAAATTCCTCTTAAAATAAGGTAGAATGTTGCAGAATCCTAAAATAAATTTAGTCCAACTGTCTACTTAATATTGTACAACATATTTGATTTTCTTCTTTAAATTTCCCCCTTGTCTCTTCAAAGCGGATTAGCTGCTGTCATGTCTGCTCAGGGGTTTTGAGATTTTAAGCCCTGGCAGGCTGAACTTCCCACATTAGTACAACATTGAAACATTGTACTTAATTTTTATTAATACTTATTTTTAACTATGGTAAAAGTAAATTCGACAGAATACTGCAGGTCTCCTAAAATTGTCATAAAAATTTACTTTGTTTAATACATTGGATATGGAGGAGAAAGTTCTGCTTCTTTATTGCACCAACTTGGATTCAAATCCAGGACTGGTCACATTTTGTTTTGAGTTGGATCTTTTTCCCAGTTTATCTTGGTAATAGTGTGCTCTCCCATGTTAGATTATTTGGCGACCAAAATACATTTGTAGTATGAATGAGAGTGGATGTGTTTACAAATGAACAGATACTGTAAATTAAACTCAAAGTTCAACACTACCTTATTTCCAGTTCTGCCATACTACTGCTGGGCTACTGATCAGGATAAATATGCATAGAAATAAACAGGGTAACCCTAGAGGGTGCTTGACAAAACAAAGCAGTAAACATTCAATAGGTTTTGAAAATCCACGTATAGTATAACTTTAAACCCACTTTTGCAAATTCATGGTCATGGAAGATTAGATTCCATCACAGCAGCAATAGGAGCAATGCAGTGACCAAACCTGTACTGAGTGCCAGGTCATTGGAAGGCTCACCTATAGATATCCATACTCAAATTGACACTGGGGCCAATAGAGAACTGCCAGGTGACCTAATATGGATGTTTTGGGGTATATGAAAGGAAAACTGGAGCACTTGCAAAAAAACTGTATTTCTCTATATTTTCATATAGAGAAAGCTGCAAAATATCTTTTCTAAACTGCATGCTGTATGTTATTACTGGTGCCATTTTGTGGCATGGTTACGTCTCATTGCCTGGCTATTAAAATCCAATAAGAACCACAAATGTGTGACAGGATGTAAGGTTGACTCATCTACTCCCTATCTGCAATTTCATTTAGATATTCTTTGTTAAAGAAACAATTGTTCTGCTCTTCCCTGTAGCAGAACAAAGATAGTTTCTTGTTTAATTATTTTTATGTTGGTTTTACCCTTAATTAGTTTATTTGAATTTACTATTAATGGAATGTAATCGATGTCGCAGTGGTAGCACTGCTGCTTTGCAACAAGGAGGCCAGGGTTCATGTCCTGATGTCTCCCTGCGTGGGGTTTGCATGTCCTCTCCATGTGACAGTGCGGGTCCTGCTCCATGCTCCCACTTCTCTTCTCGGAGCCTCTTGAACCCAACACCGTCAGTGATGTAACCGGAAGAACTTGGAGATGGGGACAAATCAAACTGAACAAGGGGATGGAGCAAAAGGTGCAAGTGCTTTTATTAAAAAGGAACAAAACAAACAAAGCCAAAACAGTGTCTAAAGTGCAGTACTTTCAAAGTTCTTTAAAAAAATAATCCATAAAAACAGGGTGAATAAAAGTGGAGGTTAAAAATCCTTTAAAACGAGGTTAAAAACAGGCTGGAAACAGTCCCCTTTTAAAAACCTGGTGCATTCTTCCTTTAACTGGCAGCTCCCCCGCTTCTCCCATACGGGCCCTGCAACAGGGGAGTCAAGCTTCTCGCAGGAGGACCTGCTTTCATTACTAGTTAGATAACCTTCCATCCCCTGGCTACGTGACTCAGGTTCCCCAACAGCTAGGGCACTGACGCTGAGGCTCAAACTCCCAAGTCTCTGACTCCTTACTCCAAAGAGGAGCGACTGCTTCTTTCAGTTCCCCAGCCCTGGAGTGTGGGCCAAACACCCATTACAGGGGCTCTCCTCCCAGCTGCCTACATTACAGCGAGCCTGCTCTCACTCGCTCAATTGCACCAGCTCTTCTTCTCTAGCCTTCTTCTCCCTTAACCTTCATCCTTTCTTTTTTCTCTTTTCTCCCATCTGCAATCACGCTTCTTCTGTTTATAATGGAGATGTGGCACAGGTGTGGTGATCAGCAGCTCCCGGCATCAATTACGGAACGCGGGTGATCCTGCACCTGTGCACTTCAGTGCGGAAACACCCTGGCCACATTGCGCCCGGGAACTACTAAAGTGCGGCGATTATTTATGTAAAAAACTGCCCATTCTTTCGGAGCCAAGGACCCGCTATACCACACTCCATTTCTGTGCAAGTTTCCTCCAGGATCCTCGGTTTTCTTCCCACAGTCCTAAGACATGCAGGATAGGTTCTCAATTAACAGATTTAGCATTAGTTAGATGTGTCACTTATCTTACTTTTATCTTTTGCTTCGGTAAGACCAGCTTCCAAGACATTCCAGTTATCGCTGCTTTGGTGCTCTTAATCTCCCCTATAGCAAATTTCCTCTGTTCTCCCACATTGCTGCAGAAGATAAAAACAGTAAAAACAAGCTCTTCAAATGGATGGATATGCTAAATTTTTCAGTCTTATGTCAATGAGGGGACATATCGGGTGGGACATTAATGCTTGTTTTTCAGACAGTGATAGATAGGGAATCCACCAGCATTGTACACAGTGTTCAGTTTGACATTAAGATATAAACAAGTGAAACTGGAAAGGATGAGCTGAGGTGATTAATATCCTTTGTTTTTATCCTTTGTTGCTCTCTTTTATCTCCCAGCAGATCCAGTGCCACCAACAAATGAGGATTATGGAAGGTGTTTTCTCAATATATTGCTGTTCTTGAGTACTTTGCTAATAGTTGTCGTGGTCATCATTGCAGTGTATTGTAAGTATAACTAACTTTTAAACAAAAGTGAAAGAATATGACATTCCTTTTCTGCATGTCATTTAAATCTTTCCAGTTTCATTACATCACTTTTCAATTTATTTCCATTAGTAAATAGCAGAGGGAAAGAGTTTGAATTCTACTAAACCAAAATTGAGCATAACAAATTGTCAAATGAGAGTAGGTCATTTAGTCCATTAAGCTCATTTAGTCAGCTAATAGCTAAGTTGTCTGAATAGCTCATCAAGATCTTCTTTAAAGAAAGTCCATGTGTACCTCATATGAGGAGAGCAGGCAGAATTACGACAAATCAAATGGCAATCAAGAGAATTGGCTATATTTGAGGGGAAAGATAACAGAAACAGCTGAACTAAAAGGTACAGAATAGGCTTGTAACATACATTATTAGACAATGGTGGATTTGACCAGGGACTCAGATGACAGTTATATTGTTATTTGGAACACATACATTTCATGTGTGTTCCTCTCTACAATCCATCCATCCATTTTCCAACCCGCTGAATCCGAACACAGGGTCACGGGGGTCTGACGGATCCAATACCAGCCAACACAGGGCACAAGGCAGGAACTAATCCTGGGCAGGGTGCCAACTCACCACAGCCTCTCTACAATGATCTGTGTAAATGCAGGATGACAGGAAATGCAAGGCAAGAAATGTTGAACACATAACTAGAACAGAAACTTTTTCATGTTCTACTAATAACTGGCAAAATGCTGACGTTAAGTGTGAAGTGTGAAAACCAACGTCCATATATCAAATAAACAGTTTCACAAAAAAGATACATAAAACCATCCATCCATCCATCCATCCTCTTCCGCTTATCCGAGGTCGGGTCGCGGGGGCAGCAGCTTAAGCAGAGAGGCCCAGACTTCCCTCTCCCGCCACTTCTTCCAGCTCTTCCGGGAGAATCCCAAGGCGTTCCCAGGCCAGCCGGGAGACATAGTCCCTCCAGCGTGTCCTGGGTCTTCCCCGGGGCCTCCTCCCGGTTGGACGTGCCCGGAACACCTCACCAGGGAGGTGTCCAGGAGGCATCCTGATCAGATGCCCGAGCCACCTCATCTGACTCCTCTCGATGCGGAGGAGCAGCAGCTCTACTCTGAGCCCCTCCCGGATGACTGAGCTTCTAACCCTATCTTTAAGGGAAAGCCCAGACACTATGCGGAGGAAACTCATTTCAGCCGCTTGTATTCGCGATCTCGTTCTTTCGGTCATTACCCATAGCTCATGACCATAGGTAAGGGTAGGAGCGTAAATCGACTGGTAAATTGAGAGCTTTGCCTTACGGCTCAGCTCCTTTTTCACCATGACAGGCCGATGCAGAGTCTGCATCACTGCGGATGTCGCACCGATCCGCCTGTCGATCTCACGCGTCATTCTTCCCTCACTCGTGAACAAGACCCCGAGATACTTGAACTCCTCCACTTGGGGCAGGATCTCTCCCCCAACCCTGAGAGGGCACTCCACCCTTTTCCGGCTGAGGACCATGCTCTTGGATTTGGAGGTGCTGATTCTCATCCCAGCCGCTTCACACTTAGCTGCGAACCGATCTAGAAAGAGCTGAAGATCACGGCCTGATGAAGCAAACAGGACAACATCATCTGCAAAAAGCAGTGACCCAATCAATTTTTAAAGAGGGGGACCACCACCCCGGTCTGCCAATCCATGAGGCACTGTCCCCGATGACCATGCGATGTTGCAGAGACGTGTCAACCAAGACAGTCCTACAACATCCAGAGCCTAAAGGAACTCCGGGCGTATCTCATCCACCCCCGGGGCCCTGCCACCAAGGAGTTTTTTGACCACCTCTGTGACTTCAGTCCCAGAGATGGGAGAGCCTACCTCAGAGTCTCCAGGCTCTGCTTCCTCATTGGAAGGCATGTTAGTGGGATTGAGGACGTCTTCGAAGTACTCCTCCCACCAACCCATCCCCACCATATACGGTGTTGACACTGCACTGCTTCCCCCTCCTGAGACCCTGGACGGTGGACCAGAATCTCCTCGAAGCTGTCTGAAAGTCGTTCTCCATGGCCTCTCCAAACTCCTCCCACGCCCGAGTTTTTGCCTCAGCAACAACCGAAGCCGCGTTCGCTTGGCCTGCCGGTACCTATCAGCTGCCTCCAGAGACCCACAGGACAAAAAAGTCCTATAGGACTCCTTCTTCATCTTGACGGCATCCCTCACCGCCGGTGTCCACCAACGGGTTCGGGATTGCCGCCACGACAGGCACCGACCACCTTGCGGCCACAGCTCCGGTCAGCCGCCTCAACAATAGAGGCACGGAACATGGCCCATTCGGACTCAATGTCCCCCACCTCCCTCGGGACGTGGTTGAAGTTCTGCTGGAGGTGGGAGTTGAAGCTACTTCTGACAGGGGACTCTGCCAGCCATTCCCAGCAGACCCTCACAACACGTTTGGGCCTACCAGGTCTGACCAGCATCTTCCCCCACCATTGAAACCAACTCACCACCAGGTGGTGATCAGTTGACAGCTCCGCCCCTCTCTTCACCCGAGTGTCCAAAACACATGGCCGCAAGTCCATCGATCATCGACCTGAGGCCTAGGGTGTCCTGGTGCCAAGTGCACATATGAACACCCTAATGCTTGAACATGGTGTTCGTTATGGACAATCCGTGACGAGCACAGAAGTCCAATAAAAAAACACAGCTCGGGTTCAGATCGGGGGGGCCATTCCTCCCAATCACGCCCTTCCAGGTCTCACTATCATTGCCCACGTGAGCATTGAAGTCTCCCAGCAAAACAAGGGAATCCCCAGAAGGTATGCCCTCTAGCACCCACTCCAGAGACTCCAAAAAGGGTGGATACCCCAAACTGCTGTTCGGTGCATACGCACAAACAACAGTCAGGACACTTCCGCCCACCTGAAGGCGGAGGGAGGCCACCCTCTCGTCCACCGGGGTAAACCCCAATGCACAGGCTCCGAGTCGGGGGGGCAATAAGTATTCCCACACCTGCTCGGCGCCTCTCACCAGGGGCAACTCCAGAGTGGTAGAGAGTCCAGCCCCTCTCAAGGAGATTGGTTCCAGAGTCCAAGCTGTGCATCAAGGTGAGTCTGACTATATCTAGCCGGAACCTCTCGACCTCGCGCACTAGCTCAGGCTCCTTCCCCTTCAGAGAGGTGACATTCCATGTCCCAAGAGCCAGTTTCTGTAGCCGAGGATCAGACCGCCAAGGTCCCCACCTTCGGCCACCACCCAACACACACTGCACCCAACCTCCTTGGCCCCTCCCATAGGTGGTGAGCCCATGGGGAGGAGGACCCACGTTACCTCTTCGGGCTGTGCCCGGCCAAGCCCCATGGGTGCAGGCCCGGCCACCAGGCACTCACCATCGAGCCCCACCTCCAGGCTTGACTCCAGAGGGGGGCCCCGGTGACCCGCGTCCGGGCAAGGGAAAACGTTGTCCAAGGTTTTTATTCTTCATCAGAGGTTTGTCGAACCGCTCTTTGTCTCATCCCTCACCTAGGACCAGTTTGCCTTGGGTGGCCCTACCAGGGGCATAAAGCCCCGGACAACATAGCTCCTAGGATCATTGGGACACGCAAACCCCTCCACCACGATAAGGTGACGGTTCAAGGAGGGGGATACATAAAACAAAACTTATAAAAAAAAATAACAATATATTATTTACCCTGTACAATTCAAGGCACATCACACCCAGATAAACAGACTTGAGCTGGGATAAGTTTACGACTGACTTGAGCTCCGTAGTATATAACAGGCAACTTGCTGCTTGTGCTGATTGACATATTTGCAAATGAAAAGATGCTGATGGAGAGATGCAAAAGAACTTAAGGTGGTCCAGGATTATGAATTTTTTTGTGGCCTTTAGGGATTCTATTGTTAAAAGAAATAGCCTCTCTAAAATTTCCATCAGATGAAAGAACTTAGGGTGGCGCAGTGGGTAGTGCTGCTGCCTCACAGTTAGGAGAACTGGGTCCTTCCTGCGTGGAGTTTGCATATTCTCCCCGTGTCTGTGTGGGTTTTCTCCCCACAGTCCAAAGACATGCAGGTTCAGTGCATTGGCGATCCAAATTGTCTCTAGTGTGTGTGCGCCCTGTGGTGGGCTGGCACCCTGCCTGGGGTTTGTTTCCTGCCTTGTTGGCTGGGACTGGCTCCAGCAGACCCCCGTGATTTCTGTCTGCTTTTATCTTAATTAAGTCATACCCAAAAACCCAGCAATAATAAGACAAATTGTGTTTTCTCCTACAGAGTGCAAATAATTACAGTGATAAATAGGTGCCACTAGGCAATTGTGGCTGAGGAGATTTCAAAATGGAAGGCGTTTGTTCTCAGATTTGCATATGGATGTGGCCTATCACTGAAACAAACAAGAAGAATAACACAGCACCAGATTACCTTACTTTACTACAGTTCTAATGCTTGTTCATCATTGAACTTCATCATGCAGTGTATGATACAGCATAATAGGATGTCATGAAGCACGAGTGTGGCCAGCTGGCTTTTGCCATTTGATCTGTGTGTCTCACTGTATATTATCATTAACTAAAGTCCTAACAGAAGTTTATTTTTTCCAGGAAAGCTTTTAACTGTTTTTTTTTTTTTTCTCTTGTTGCTGGTCAGGTGAAGAGATGTTGATTTGATGTTAGCAAAGTGTCCAGGACCCATGGCTAAGAAAAAAAAAAAATCTTCACCACTCATCTACCATGTTTAACTGCTTTTATGAGGTTCTTGTTGGGAGAAACTGTGTTTGATTTCCACCAGATGTAATGCAGTGTGTTTGTGTGTGGCTTGTTGCAATATTCTTTTTTGAGTGATGAAACTCTCTCCTGGTTACCAGTCAATGGAAGCCACACCAATTTTTTTCCTGGTGTGAGAGTTGTCAGTTGTAACATTTGCTATTTTTCTACAGTACAGTACTATCTTTACATTTTTAGCCTTTTTTTAAATTTGTATACAGCAGCATACACGCTGATTTTTCAGTGAATATTTTAGCTCTCCAGCTCTTGGGAAGACTGTCACAAATTCTCTTTTTTTGTTAAGGCCTTTTAACTCTTCCCAGACTGATAAGCAGCAAAAGTTGATTGAGATAACTCTGCTGTCGGTTGTCTTTAGAATGTTGTTACCATGAATGTGAATCCATTATGCATTTCTAAAGATTCTGCTTTTATAGTGCACTCAGAAATCATTCAGACCTCATCACTTTTTGCACATTTTGTTAGGTTGCAGTCCTGTGCTAAAATCATTTAATCTAAGTTAAATTAAGTAAATCCCCACCTTAAACAACTCTCAATAACCCAAAATGACAAACCAAAAAAAAAGGATTTTAGATTTTCTTGAAAATGCTATAACTTTTGAAATTTAGTTCAAGCACATCCCATTCTATTTATCATCATTGATAGCTTTCCACACCTTGTTTGAAGTCCAAATTTGGTCAATTAAATTGATTAGACAGAATTAGAAAAGACATCCACCTGTCTGTAGACGAAGCCATGGCTGAGTGTCTATCAGAGCCCAGAACAACCCTTGAAGTAGAAGGAACTGCCTGCAGGGCTTAGAGACAGGATTAGTTTAAGGCACAGCTATGGGCAAGTCAAAAAAAAAACACTTCTGCAGCATTGAAAATTCCCACCAGTACAGTGACCTCCATAATTCTTACATGGATGAATTTTGGTACAACTATGACTCCTAGAGCTGGCTGCCTGGCCAAACTGAGCAATCAAGGAGAAGGGCCTTGGTAAGAAAGTTGTTTAGGAACGTGATGGTAATTTTGGCCAAGAAATCTGTATGGAGATGGGAGAAATTTGCAGAAAGACAAGCATCACTGCAACACTCCGCCCATCTGGGTTTCATGCACTGTGACAATGGTGAAGCCTGGTGATGGCAGCATCATGCTGTGGGGATGTTCTTCAGTGGCATGGGGCTGGAAGAGCAAAAGTTGCACAGATTAAAGTACAGAGATATCCTTAATGAAAACCTGCTCAGAACACGCTCCACCTCAGAATGGGGTGAAGGTTTACCTTTTAAGAGAACAATGACCCTACACAAAACAAACACATAAATAATATTTTTTAATAAGCAAAATCAGATGGTATGTGCCATTTCCTTAAAACCTCAGAGAATAAGTAGTGCAAATAATGCATGTTTCATTTAATTCAAAGCCTATTAAATATTACTCACCAAATAGGAATATTCTGTCTGCAAACCTTATACTGTATATGTTAGCATGATCTATGTGTCAACAGAAAAAA
Organism: Polypterus senegalus; assembly: GCF_016835505.1. NCBI lineage: Eukaryota > Metazoa > Chordata > Cladistia > Polypteriformes > Polypteridae > Polypterus > Polypterus senegalus. The sequence goes on along the minus strand of NC_053157.1, from coordinate 227,636,484 downwards.
CACAACTTTTCAACATTAATTACAACATCAGTAGGCAAATCTGAGCATAATTGACAATTTATTCTGTTCTGTTACAGTATATAACTTTGAGTTTACAATTAATAAAGTTATAGGCATGCAGTATTGAAGATACAATTACTTATCTTCCATTTGTACATTGAGTTTTGTGCTTTTTGTAAATTATGAGAACTGAAAAGAAGTCAAAGTTCATCATGTGGCTATGAAATTGTGTTTATTTTCTACAAATTTTAGTACCTGGACTGTTACTATCAATCAATAAACATTTATTTATATAGCACATATTCATACAAAAAAATGTAGCTCAAAGTGCTTTACAAAATGAATAGAAAAATAGAACACACAATAAAAGATAAACATAAGTCAACATTAATTAACATAGAATAAGAGTAAGGTCCGATGGCCAGGGTGGACAGAAAAAAAAAAACTCCAAAGGCTGGAGAAAAAAATAAAATCTGTAGGGGTTCCAGACCACGAGACCGCCCAGTCCCCTCTGGGCAATCTACCTAACATAAGTCAAACAGTCCTCTTTGTATTTAGGGTTTTCATGGAAGGACCTGATGATGATGATGATGATGATTATTTACTAGATAAATAATAGGTTTGCTATGACACCAGCATTTAGAATTGATGGAGTACATACTTTTTACATGTTTATATTATATAATTATGCATGTTACTGATGTTGTATTAAAAATTGGAACATGTACAAAAACACTGAACTTAATGAAGATGGCTCTACCATCTGAGGATAATCTGATTTGAGAAAAAAGAGAGATGCAAAAGTTGGATTAAATAAAATAAAGTCAACGGATTTGTTCACCCTCCTTCTAAAAGTTTTATTTTAGAAGGAACATTTAGAAAGAGTAGATGGGGAAAAAAAGCTAAACAATATTAATGTTTCATTTTTCAGATTTCACCCACTATAAAGAGATGATAAAGAACCTTAGCACTCTCCAGTTCCAGTTTGAGCAGCTCAATAAAATATTAAGACCACTGGATAAATTCTGTCCTTTAAAAGAAACACCAGCACCAGGTAGGTAATCTTCTTCTTCTTTTTCTTTCGGCTGCTCCTGTTAATGGTTGTAACAGCAGATCATCTTCTTCCATATCTTTCTGTCCTCTGCATCTTGTTCTGATATACCCATCACCTGCATGTCCTCTCTCACCACATCCATAAACCTTCTCTTAGGTCTATTTCTTTTCTTCTTTTCCTCTTGCCTGGCAGCTCCATCCTTAGCATCCTTTTCCCAATATACACCTCATCTCTCCTCTGCACAAGTCCAAACCAACACAATCTCGCCTCTCTGACTTTGTCTCCCAACTGTCCAACTTCAGCTGACCCTCTAATGTCCTCATTTCTAATCCTGTCCATCCTCGTCACACCCAATGCAAATCTTAGCATCTTTAACTCTGCCACCTCCAGCTCTGTCTCCTGCTTTCTGGTCAGTGCCACCGTCTCCAACCCATATAACATAGCTGGTGTCACTACCGTCCTGTAGACCATCCCTTTCACTCTTGCTGATACCCGTCTGTCATAAATCACTCCTGACACTCTTCTCCACCCATTCCACCCTGCCTGTACTCTCTTTTTCACCTCCCTTCCACAGTCCCCATTACTCTGTACTGTTGATCCTATACTGTACTGTTGTAGGTTATATCCACAGGAACTTGATTCTGTTTCACACAATCTAATTTCTTTCTGGAACAAATAAAGATCTATCTATCTATCTATCTATCTATCTATCTATCTATCTATCTATCTATCTATCTATCTATCTATCTATCTATCTATCTATCTATCTATCTATCTATCTATCTATCTATCTGAAATCATTGTTTCATTTACTATGCAATGGGCAGGTGGTATACTAAATAGAAACTTTAGACAAAATTATCATCAAATTCAGGGCTATTTGTTTTCTTTAAATCAGTTGCAATTCCAATATTAACAAGGACTGGATATATTAGAACATTTGTCTTTGTCATTCTTCAAGAATTCAACATTAATTTGTCCAGCTGATCAGCTTTAAAACCCAAACCCAGTGTATTTCAGTATTGAGTTGTGTCCATGCACTGAATGGTGAGCTTTGTGGCCACCTTTACTTTCTCTGTCTTCTTTCCTTCTCAGATAAGATGTGTTCTGTGTGTCCACACAACTGGCTTCTGTTCGACTCCAAGTGTTATTTGCTCTCCATTGATAAACTGAATTGGTATGACAGTCAGGATATCTGCACCTCAGAGGGGGGACACTTGGTGATTATTGAGACTAAGGAGGAGCAGGTAAGGGCTTTATCGTGGTGAGGGTCATACGAAAGGAGGCTGAGAAGGAACAGATTAGATGTGAAGAGGGGGTAATATGGGACTAAGGAGAAGATGAAGGGTTAGAGGAGAGAGCTAAACTAAACATGCAGGATGTTACCCCTTTGTACCAAGAAAAGGTAAAGATTCAGATAGAGGATACACTGATACAAGTGCTTGCATTTTTTTTTCTTAAGGATGTTTTAACAGCTTTGCTGGAAATCAAAGGAAGTGAAGAGAAATCCTATTGGATTGGACTAAAGGATGAAGTAAAAGAAGGCCACTTTGTCTGGGTAGATAACAAACCTCTGGACCCACAAAAAGCGTAAGAAACTGAATTTACAACAGAAGTTAGACTTATATGATTTACCAGAAATACTTTAACATTTGTGTTGTTTCCTTTTGTTAATTTTTTAGACTCTTTATAATATTTATTTGTTGTTTATTATTTTATTCATTACTTTTGTTCAAAAAAATGAATGAAAAACATTGACTTTTTTCAATAAGAAAAAACATTATTACGTGTAACAGAATCATGTAAGTACTCAAATGTCAATATAAATACAGTAGGAAACATAAGTCTAGTGTCCAGTGCTGTAGTGATGTAAATTCAGTACTCATCTTCACGTGAAGGTCAAAAGTAGAGAGACCACCACACCACAATCAGAACAGTTCAAGTGTGTTTCATTGTGCGTTTTTCTTATAATATTTCATCAGTTGCTTGCGCATGAGAAGGTAGATTGTCAGGGCCTGATTCACACGGTCGATGTGCCCCTTGTGTTATTGTAAGCTACCACAGTGCAAGGCTTGGTGACATTCACATTCCCCTGACAGTTGCTGCATTGTGAATACTGATTAGGGGGCTAATGTCATGCATTCATGCATACGCACTTGCATGTACCACGATGAACCTTCATGCGACCCAAGTCACAAGGCTTATCACGATGGTTTGGTTATACAGTGCTATATGTATGCATCAGATTCACTATCTGTATCAGTGTCTGATGACCAATTCAACAAAACCAAGTGTGTAATCCCAGGACATAATCCAAAAACAGAGCTAAAGATTCAAAAACCAGATAATCAAAAAGTAAAATATAAGAGAGAGATCTGAAAGATGAGCTGACACACAAAAAATATAAATTAATGTTCCAGTGCTAGCACATACAATATATTGCCAAAAGTATTGGGACACCCTTCCAAATCATTGAATTCAGGTGTTCCAATTACTTCCATGGCCACAGGTGTATAAACTGAAGCACCTCGGCATGCAGAGTGAAATCAAGCCTGGTACCGTGATAGGATGCCACCTCTGCAATAAGTCCAGTCATGAAATCTCCTTCCTACTAAATATTCCATGGTCAACTGTTAGCGGCATTATAAAAAAGTGGAAGCAATTGGGAACAACAGCAATTCAGCCACAAAGTGGTAGGCCATATAAAATCACAGAGAAGGGATAGCGCATGCTGAGGCGCACAGTGTGCAGAAGTTGCCAACTTTCTGCAGAGTCAATAGCTACAGACCTCTAAAAACGCAAGAGTAGTGCATAGAGAGCTTCATGGAATGGGTTTCCATGGCTGAGCAGATGCATCCAAGCCTTACATCACCAAGTGCAATGCAAAGTGTTGAATGCAGTGGTGTAAAGCACTCCAGAGCACTGGAGATGTGTCTTCTGGCTTGACGAATCACGCTTCTCTGTCTGGAAATCTGATGGATGAGTGTGGGTTTGATGATTGCCTGGAGAACGGTACTTGCCTGATTGCATTGTGCCAAGTGTAAAGTTTGGTGGAGTGGGTTTATAGTGTGGTGTTGATTTTCAGGGCCCCTTGGCCCCTTAGTTCCAGTGAAAGGAACTCTTAATGCTTCAGCATGCAAAGCCATTTTGGACAATTTCAGGCTCCCAACTTTGTGGAAACAGTTTGGGGTTGGCCCCTTCCTGTTCCAACATGACTGCACTGCAGTGCACAAAGCATGGTCTATAAAGAAATGGATGAGTGAGTTTCATGTGGAGGAACTTGACTGGCCTCCACTGAGCCCTGACCTCAACCTCATACAAATGCTCTCCTGGAAGAATGGTCAAAAATTCACATAAACACACTCCAGAGCCTTGTGAAAAGCCTTCCCAGAAGAGTTGAAGCATGTATGTATTAAGCCTATGTATTAGGAATGGGATGTTACTAAAGTTCATGTGTGTGTAAAGGCAGGCATCCCAATACTTTTTAGAATATCTACTCTATATTTGTAAAATTCTAAGCCTAAAAATGCAACAATGTTGTACAATGATTTTATGTGACATTTTAATGTCACGTTTTTTGTCACGCTTTAAATCAGACTTACAGTGATACCTTGGTATACGTCCATTTTGGAATAAGTCCAACTTAGTATACGTCCTGTTTGGACATGAACAATTTTGCTTGGTATATGACCTTTGTTTGGAATACGACTCGCATGCTACCCTTGTTTACCTCTCTCTCGAGACAAAGCCATGACTGCCCACGAGCTTCAGTACGGCAGTTGCTAGCATTCAGTGAACAACCCACGTGCTACCTGTTGTATATGATTGTTCAATGATGTTTTTGTCCATTGCTTTATGTTCAGGTGTTGATTGTTATGGTCTGCATCTTTGAGATGAGGGTGTGATTTAGAGGGCACGCTGTATGGAGAGTTGGTTAAACAGAGTTCCAAATAAACAGCTTTTGAAATGTTATTCTGAGTGTGTCACTACTTCAATCTAGAGAACACTACACTACCCTTGTTTACCTCTCTCGAGACAAAGCCACGACTGCCCACGAGCGTCAGTACGCCAGTTGCTACAACAACAACAACAACATTTATTTATATAGCACATTTTCATACAAACAGTAGCTCAAAGTGCTTTACATATTAAAGAATAGAAAAATGAAAGACACAATTATAAAACAAAATAAATCAACATTAATTAACATCGAATAAGAGTAAGGTTCAATGGCCAGGGGGGACAGAAAAACAAAAACTCCAGACGGCTGTAGAAAAAAATAAAATCTGTAGGGATTCCAGACCATGAGACTGCCCAGTCCCCTCTGGGCATTCTACCTAACATAAATGAAACAGTCCTCTTTGGATTTAGGATTCTCACGGAAGGGCTTGATGATGATGATGGTCACGTAGACTTCTGCCTTTTAATCCGTCCATCATTGTTTGAGCATCATGAAGCTTTGAGTAGGTGGAGGTGGCACAGGCCACCACCACAAAGAAACCGGAAAAAGAAACAGAAAAGAGAGTAGGGGTCAGTACCGATTTTAGAGCCACCATGAATAGTTATTTTGAGGAAATTGAACAAATAGAGTATCAGGATTAAGTTAAATTAAGATTAAATTGAAGTTATAGAAAGGCCATGTTAAAGTAATGTGTTTTCAGCAGTGTTTTAAAGTGCTCTACTGTATCAGCCTGGCCAACTCCTATTGGCAGGCTATTCCAGATTTTAGGTGCATAACAGCAGAAGGCCGCCTCACCACTTCTTTTAAGTTTTGTTCTTGGAATTCTAAGGAGACACTCATTTGAAGATCTGAGGTTACGATTTGGAATATAAGGTGTCAGACATTCCGATATATAAGATGGGGCGAGATTATTTAAGGCTTTATAAACCATAAGCAGAATTTTAAAGTCAATTCTGAATGACACAGGTAACCAGTGTAGTGACATTAAAACTGGAGAAATGTGTTTGGATTTTCTTTTCCTAGTTAGGATTCTAGCAGCTGCATTCTGCACTAGTTGCAAACGATTTATATCTGTTTTGGGTAGTCCTGAGAGGAGTGCGTTACAGTAATCTAGTCGACTGAAAACAAACACGTGAACTAATTTCTCAGCATCTTTCAGTGATATAAACGGTCTAACTTTACTTATGTTTCTTAAGTGAAAAAATGCTGTCCTAATGATCTGATTAATATGTGATTTAAAATTCAGATTACAGTCAACAATCACCCCTAAGCTTTTTACCTCCGTCTTGACTTTTAATCCTAATGTATCCAGTTTATTTCTAATAGCCTCATTGTATCCATTATTGCTGATCACTAAGATTTCAGTTTTCTCTTTATTTAACTTGAGAAAATTACTATTCATCCATTCTGAGATACAAGTCAGACATTCTGTTAGTGAATCAATAGAATCAGGGTCATCAGGAGCTATTGATAAGCACAGCTTTGTGTCATCAGCATAGCTGTGGTAGCTCACGTTGTGCCCTGAGATAATCTGACCTAACGGAAAAATGTAGATTGAGAAGAGCAGCGGACCCAGGATAGAGCCTTGTGGAACACCATATTGGATATCATGTGTCTTGAGTTGTAATTCCCACAACTAACAAAAATTTTCTCCCTGCCAGGTAGGATTCAAACCAATTTAAGACACTGCCAGAGAGGCCCACCCATTGACTAAGGCGATTTCTAAGAATGTTGTGATCAATGGTGTCAAATGCAGCAATCAGATCTAAGAGGATGAGAACAGATAAATGGCCTCTGTCTGCATTTACCCGCAAGTCATTTACTACTTTAACGAGTGCAGTTTCTATGCTGTGATTTGTTCTAAAATCCGACTGAAATTTATCAAGAATAGCATGTTTATTGAGGTGGTCATTTAACTGCATAATGACTGCCTTCTCCAGAACTTTACTTAAGAAAGGCAGGTTAGAGATGGGTCTAAAATTTTCAAGAGCTGAGGGGTCGAGATTATGTTTCTTAAGTAGGGGTTTAACTACAGCAGTCTTAAGACAGTCTGGGAAGACCCCCATATCTAATGACAAATTTACTATGTCAAGAACATTATCAATTAGCACGCCTGATACTTCTTTGAAAAACCTTGTTGGTATTGGGTCAAGGACGCAGGTGGAGGGTTTTAATTGAGAGATTATTTTCTTTAAATCAGGTAAATCTATCCTAGTGAAAGAGTTTAATTTGTTTATAACAGGATGCTGGGGTTTAGGAGGATCCTTAGTGTTGGAGGGATATACTATGTTATTTCTAATATCATTAATTTTTTGATTGAAAAATACAGCGACAGCCTCACAGGTTTCACTGGAAGCACTTAGGAGGCATTCCTTTGAGCTACCTGGGTTTGCTAGGATTCAGTGAACAAACCGCGCTATAACTCTGTGAATTTTCACGTGATTTTGTGTTTTTTCGCATAAATTTGAAATGATTGTTGAATAGTATGAAGGTGGCATGTGTATCCGGGACATGGCTGCTGCATACCATATGCCAAGAACGATGGTATCTACGATTGTGAAAAACAAAGACGTTATTAAAAAGTAAAGAGATGTTAAATTTTAATTTATTCATCTAATTGCTTTTGTATTTATGTATTTTAGTATTAAGCAGTGTTTAAATTATTTTATACAACCTCATCAATGTATAGTATGCCAATAACAATAGGATTTTTTCCATGGGAACGGATTAATCATTTCCCTTTATTTCTTATGGAAAAAAATTTATTTGGTATACGTCCTGTTTGGTATAATCAAACGGTCTGGAACAGATTAAGGATGTAAACTGAGGTACCACTGTATTTTAAAACCTACAAATATGTGTTTGGTATCATTCTATTGAACTTTAATGTGATGTTGTTAGATTTTTATTCCTTTTATAAATTCTAAACTAAAATATAAAGAAGGTTGAGTTACGATGACCCATTGCATACCACTTTAGTTTTCATGTGATTTTTCCTGTTATTTAAATGAGTAATTTTTTTAAAAAAGTTGTGTTATCTATAAGAATGTCAAGTAAAATGAATATATCGTTTATTTAATCTCTTATAAATACACATCGAGCATAGTGGACGTCAGTTTAGCGGGAATACTCCAATCGTAAGAGAGTAAATATTTTATTCTCATTTCATGACTTTTACTCCATTAAATAATAATTAATTTTTCTTTTAAATATTTAAAGAATTTCGTGATTTTGGATGCAAGTGGGGTTGCCTGCCAGGCCGCAAATGGGTACAGATATTTCAAAACACAAATATAAAAAGGATAGAAAGATAAACATCCCACAGCAAGTCTCTGAATTGTACCCCTGCCCTGTACCACTTGGCCATGTCTATGACCTTGCACCAGCACATTCATGGAATACAGATGAATCCACTTTTTTTCTTACAGTTCTGATAAAATCTCTACATACTGGGTATTTGTGCCATGCATATTACATATGAGATGATCCTTCCAGTCTGATTCTATAATAATAGCTTTATGATTTCTGCAGATTTTGGGGTAGAAGACAAAATGACAATGGGACTGAGCCAGACCACTGGACTGATGAACTGAACAATTCCTTTGGACAGAACTGTGTGTGTCTGCAGAAAACAAAGCCCTCTAGTGGCTGGTATGGTTTAAACTGTGAAAATCAAAAGAAAAGAATATGTGAGGCAGCTGCATCATCTTTTCCAAGCCATATATAAATAGTAAGCAAGAGTAGTTGAGTAGTCGGCTTAATACTTCAGTCCAATGGTTTCTCTGAAGTGACAAACTGCAGAATTCCCTTTGCATGAGGAAGATTCTATAACCATATTACAAACGGCATGACCAAAGATCATTTAACCTCAAATGTTTACTTTCTTTAGTTATAATGCAAGTCAAAAAAATAACTGGAACTCAACTGGCCTCTTAGAAAAAGAGTGGAAATCAACTATATGTTAAATACTAGGTGTTTATGAGCCAAGCATTCCATAATTCAACTAAAGGTCTTTCAGCGATCACATTTATGTAATTTAAAACTGTCCCAAATGTACCCAAGGCAAGACTCAACCTACCAGCACTGCCATCTAGCTCCAGCGGCCATAAGCTTTGGAAATGTACTACATTAACATCACTGTGGACACATTTCAGACAGCCTCAGTGTCACAATCACTCCAAATCCATTAATGTTGATACTTGATGGACTCCCGGATGGCATTGACATGCATAAGGATAAGTCGATTGTCATAGTCTTCATCACACTATTAGTACACAGGTTTATTTTGTTCAACTTGAAGAATCCCAACCCACCTTGCATAACTCAGTTTACTGAATTATCTAAAGTTAGAAAAGGTCAAATTCTCTCTTAAAGGGTATGTCTAAAAATTTTAAAGGATGCCAAGAATTCATTAATATTGTGTTAGAATAAGCGTTCTGGGGCTTGTGATTAACTTTATTGTTATTATTTTTTCTCTTTCCCTGTGTCTCTCTTATCTTTATCTTTCTTTAGGGTGGGGGGTTCAGTGCTTAAGATTTTTTTTCATTCTTTGCATTTCAATTGTTTCTGTATCTGTAAATGGCTGTGACTGTCTTGTTATCCTAATTTTTTTTAAAAATGGAAAAACTGGGATTTATTTTTAAAGAAGAGTTGTTTAGGATTTAATTCACTAAAATAAAACATTCCAAAGATAAAATGTTTGATTTAAATTGATTTTGTAAAAGTTTGATTTTGTATACTGTATACTTTGCGATCAGATTGTGCCTCCATTCTGTCTGATAAGGAAAGTTTCACATTTTATTCAAGACAGACCCAATTAGTTATCCAGAAGAACTGATCAGCCATCATAATTGCATGGTGGAGAACAAGGCCTCACCTGGTATTTTCTGTTAAAGATGCACATTTATGCAAACAGAATTGTGAAATATTACTAAGGAAAATTAATCCAAAGGGGGATTTAAGCTGTCGGAACAATGGATCAAAAGCCATTAAATATCAAATAATTTTGTAAGTGTGAAAACACAATTTTCTCTAAAAGCTCAGACATAGTTGTCCAAACTAGCAGTCAGATCAGTCAGTCAAAGGAAGTCTCTGTTTAGCTGAGCAACATTGACCCAAGTTCAGACCCCACTGTCAATGATGTCTTAGGGTTGATGTATAGCACTCTGGTTTGAAGGATCAACACCCTTAGTGAACTCCTGAGCAGAGACACAAAACAGCAGAAGCCTTGTAAACAGGTGTGATAGGGGAATAAAATACCCCAGTGGGGCGCATCGGTGAGGCAATGCCTCCCCTGGAATACTAGAGGCAGCCCTCCTGGGTGGCTGTGGCATCGCGGATTCCTGCAGGGCACGCTGGCAGCTGGAGTTTAGTACATTCCTGTTGGGTTCTGTGGGGCCCACTAGGGGGAGCTGCAGAGCCCTATAGTGGACTTCCACCATACCTGGGAGTGTTTCCAGGTAGTACTGATAAGCCACCAGGAGCACTACCAGGACTGGAATAAAAGGAGCTGCCGCACTGCTTTCAGGGAGACAGAGTCAGGAGGATGTGGACGTAGCTCGCCTGAGAGAGAGTGGAGGAGGAGAATGGATTGAGAGAGGAAGAGAAGAGAATAAAAGAAAAGTTATATTGTGCTTAGGTATTGATGGAAAAAAAAGAATGGTAAAGGAAAAGAAGAGGCAGAGAGCAAGAGTGCAGCATTATGAAAAGACAGTGGATGAGACATCCTGCTGTGAAAGAGAGAGGTCAGCGCAGTCAAGGGTCCCAGATGAAGCGAGTGATCGGCACTCATGGGACAGGATTGTATCCACTTAGTTTATAGTAGAGTGGGTACAATCGGGGAAAAGTCTGCCCCAGGGATACGAGAGATGACCTTGATTGCAAGAAGGAAGACGGGAGGTCAACAGACCCTGAGCGACTAGGCAGACACCTGCAGAGGCAGCCATGATGGGTGTCGGTAGAATGAGGGCTGTGGTGGCTGAAGTCTCTCCCACTGAATAGACCTTGGGTGAGCTGGAGAGACTGGGAAGGAGCAGAGCTTGGCTGGTGTGTCCCCAATGTCGTTAGAAGGATTTTAATCTCATTTTAGCCTTATTTTAACGCCTGGGATTTTTACCTTTTTAATGAATTATTTATTTATTCAATAACGTTTGAAGCACTACACTATTTATTTGAACACTTTGTTTGACCATTTTTATATAAAATCACACTTGCACTTTTTTTGCACCATCCCCTTGCTTTGTGATGTCTTCACTGATCAGCTCCTCTGGTTACATTACTGACGGTTAGGGTTCGAGAGCTCCCCTTAAGCCAGAAGGGAGCATGGAGCAGAACCCGCATCGTCACACCCACCTATATAAACTGTCAAAACAATGTTTGCATTGCAGGGCCCAGATTATGAGCCAGCCGCTACTTATACCATCTGCCACTATTTTACAATCTTCTGTGAGGTACAGGAAGAGTTCACCAGATAGCTGTTTCTCTGTGGTTGGTTAAAAGGTCTAATAATGCACCACTGACTATGTAAGCTCGGTTTACAGAAACAACCTATAAAGTCTCTGCTAACAGTAGCCCTGAACTGACTAAGCAGGTTAGAAAATGGATGGAGAATTGGAAACTGGTCATACAGAGTGGCTCTGTGGAACCACTTTTATATCCTGGCTACATTCTGGCCCACATAAAATAACAGATAAGATCAAGTTTTGGCCCTTGTCACCTTTGAGGAAAAACATTTAAAATCAAGACAAGAAGTCATCATTTTAACAAATGAGGTAATCATATATAAAAGTTAACAGTTAAGTCTGAACTTTGAGCAATAATAGATTCCAAGACACCAAAACGGTAATTAAGTTATCAGAAAATGGGTGCAAATGCATCTTGTCCTAATTTGACTGTAGAGAGAATCTCAAAGAATTGTACTCGTAGCACAGCCTTAGATCCTTATTGTAATTTATGGTTTTGGGGTCTTTTGCCTTTGCAGCCTGTCACTGCCCAGATATACATTTGCGTGTACTTGTAATAGACAAAGGAAGTGACCTAGCTGCAAAGCTTCTTTTATGTTATTTGAAAATTGTTTGAGAAGACAAGGCTTGAGCGGCCAATGTTTAGATGTGTGTAAACCACAGCCACTTACCTGCACATATGCCTGGAGTGTCTAAATGCTCAAACCATTATACATGAACACGTCAGCAGGCTCTTTGCAAGGGACTGTTGGCCTTAACTTGGACTTTGACTGGGAGGAGTTCTCACCACATGTTATGAAAACGGATGTCTTTGGTGTTTCATTATACCAGTATTTTTGAGATATTAAAATTTACTCTGCATTCAGAGTAAAAACATTTATATTTTCCATGATATACAGTGGTGCGATTTTGCTGCTACTGGTCACAGGGACCTTTATAAATTTTGGCTTGTAATAGTTCTCTGCTCCAGTCAGAATTATGGCTACTTCTCCCAGAAAGCTACAATTTGATTGGACACTGTCTAACTATCATTATAATAAGTATGAAACATCTGAGAAATCAATTGCAGTTAAGGTCTTTCTTAATAGGGCTTTCCAAAAAAAACATTAGTTTATAAGAAAACACTAGCTGACGTATGTAACCAAAGGTGAAACTAACAAAACTAAATCAAAACCCAAATCCTTTATTACAAAAATCTTTTTTCAAAGCAGTTTCTTTTTCTAGCAATTGCTTCAATACATTCCAATTTGAATGCTGTCACAGCAAACACTCAGCTTCATACCGATGTAATACACAAAATGGCAGCACACAAAGGAAAACAAACACTCAAATGACGGTGCCCATAGAAAAACTAATTTTTAAAATGATAATGTCACCTGAATATCGATAAAAAAATAAATGAAAATATAAATTAATGTGTTATCACAAAAGGAAGATGTGATAGACTAATCAATAACACATTCCAGACAGCAAGAATATTTCAGAAATTAATCAAAATGAGACTGTACACTGCCCTCTCTTCAATATCCATATGTTGTGATGTGTCCTTTAAATCGTTAATGTTCATTTTCTTTTATCCGGATCAGAAACACCCCAACCCCCACCAACTACTAAGCTGCATTAACCGTTCACTTTTGATTAAGAGGGTAGAATGATCTTTACCATTTCTGTAGTAATGACTACTGCACTAGCTTGCATTTGGTCGTCTTCTAGATTCTACTTCAGGCCATGAACTCAGGCTACTTGCTCAAAGTCTACTACTTCCACTTTATGATTTCAGCACACTATATAATCTGAAGCCAACCACAAGTTCTTCACACCTTTAGTCACTTTGTAGGCACCAGCAGAAATGGATTTCAGTGACATTTATAGACTAGGAAGGAAAAGTCCTGATGTCATCTACATCAACACGAGACCTTCCTGGAGGATGCCAGTTCTGCTTTAGCAGTTTTCTTTATTTAGAAAGCTAAACTTAAAAAAGCCCGTGTGCTTGGAAAACAGAAAAAATTATGCAACAGAAAGAGAGTTTCTGGACTCCAAGCATCCTGTTACCTGGACGAACGTGCAGGGATCTGTTTGTTGTATTTTTAAACAACAACCCCAAATTGTGTTCATTTGCCTCAGATTCAACCACACATCTTGTTCACCTGTACTTTTTTCATGTTTTGCTGTCAGTAATTCTGTAACCTTTTGTAGTATAGCGGGTCCACGACTCAGATAAAAAAGCCCAATTTTTAAATAGATAATCGCAGCATTCATGGCTTATAGAGGGGGCCTAGTAATGTGGCCACAGCAGTTCACGGCTAGCTTCGTGATGCGGGCGTTTCTTCGCTTAAGTTCAAAGGTGAGAAATCGCCTGCATTTGTAAATGATGCCGGGAACTGCTAATCGCCACGTCCCCATTATATATTGTAGGAGCGTGAGTGCAGAGGGGGACAGAAAAAAATAAATTGAATGAAAGTTATGGGAGAAGAAGGTGGCAGGAAGCTGAAAGCTGGTACGTGCAAGCATGAGCAAAGCGGTACAGCTGCGAGTGGCAGCCATTCCAGCAGCTCCGTGTATGACTTTATCTTTTTACATTTTTCTCTATTATTCT